>NC_133621.1:269890791-270192666 GCF_048593235.1 Sminthopsis crassicaudata | reverse complement strand
TAATGCATGGCATTAAAATGCTATAATAATAATATCTTAGTATTAATAATCGAAGTTATTGTACTTTATCTTAGTCCTAAATAACCAATCCTGTCTATAGTATCCCCCAAAAGTAGTTGATCGCTTTCTGTGACTGAAAAATTACTACCCAAATAAAGCAGCCCACTGTATATTTGAACAGCTCTAATAGTGTGGGATGTTTTCTTCTATTGATCAATAATTTGCCTTTCTATATTGTGCAACAAGGGCTAATGGTTCTGACTTTAAGAATCGAGTTGAAGTAATCAAGACCTGCATTCTAATTGCTAATATTTTGGTGATTTTTATCCTGGAATCATTTAAATCATATTTTCGATAAACTAGACAGCCCCACTTGTTGAGCAGACCTTCCTGTGATATGGCATGGCTGACTTCTGAGATCTCTTGTACTTCCTCTGGACTACACTTTCCCTTATCCTATCTAAGCATAATAATGTGGAATTATGAAGACAGAATCAAGGCCTGTTATGTCTCATGAAGAATATTCTCTTACTTTTGCTGCAAAGATCACATTAGCCCTTTTGATAACCTCATCATTAAACTTATGGCCCATTAGCGAATAATTCTATGTCTTTCTCTGAGAATTTCTATGGAAAATTGTTTTACCCCAGTGTGTACATATGCAGCTGATGTTTAAAAGTCTTATTCCAGTATCTTAAATTTATCCCCTTTGAAATGTTTCTTCTTGTAATTGTAAAGATTTTGTTTTAATCTGTAAAGATCCATTGTAATATCAGTTCTGTGATTTATTTCATCTGTAGCCTTTACTAATCCCATGCCATTTACAATCAACTAATAAGTATTTGATCTATCACTTCATCCTGATTATCAATGTAAAATGTTGAACAGAGTAAATATTGAGGATGAAGCTATCTGTTGCTTTCCAGGGGGATGAGTATTCTTTAGATCTGCCCAATGAAAAAGGCTAAATGTTTCTTTATTACAATTCACATTTTTGTCCTAGTCAACAAAGATCTTGTGAGAAATGTTTTCAAATACTTGTTGAAATCCAGGCACGCTGGGTTTTAACATTCCTGGAACCTAGTCTTCTATTCTCTGCAGTGATGACAATTTTATTGAAGAGGAAACTTAGGAGGGTCTAGTATAACTTCTTTCAATGAACACATCAATTCTTCATTATCCCCCCTTACATCCTTTTATGGGAAATATGGGAAATATAACTGGGGCCAGTATTTCCCAGGAGTCAATACCATTCAGCTTTCCTAAGCCCACAGCAACTCCCTGGTAAACTGTAATTACTCAAAGATTTCAGGTGAGATTCTTCAGTTCAATGTGCTAATTAGCTGGAGGGGCTTATGGTGCTAATTCTAACGGCATAGCTTGATCTCAATCGAGATGGTCTCATGATACCTCATGCTCTAGTCTCCCTGTAATGTCTTCCTTAACAGAAATTAAAAGAGTCCTAAAGCCCATGTTTCAGATGCTTTCTGTAAGATAGAATCTGATCGCGAGTCTTTTTATCATGTTCACTTAGTTGGCACAACCTGCACAATCAAGGGACAAGAGAGGCTGGAAACACAAATCAGGTCATACAGCCTTACCTTCCCACAGCATCTTTCCACAACTAGTTTCCAGTTCACAACCTGGGCCTTCAGTCCTATTTCTTTCTGGCCGACACATTTTGATCATTTGGGTGAATATCTCTGCCCAAGAAACAAGAATGGAAATGACCATTCCAATGTGATATCTTAACAATCAAAAATTATATACCATATAACTTATCCTCATTAACTGATTATAGAACTTCAATCTGAATATTTCCCAAATAGTACCCTACTCATCAACAAGTCAGTGAATTGAATTGAGCCCTTACTTTGACATGAAAAGATTCTATTCTTTCCTCTGTCTTCATTAAAGAGAATAAAGAGAATTCTATCATGAAAAGAGCAATAAAGAACACAACTACTTTAGAAGGCTTTATGGACCCTAATAATGAATGTCTGTAGTTAGAAGTTCACTGTCAACTTGTTAGGGTTATTGTGGATGAGATTCCTGTCCACATGTAATGCATTCATTTTCTTGATAGATCTGTATATTTAGAATATAGTGAAAATCAGGCAAATAAAGTGTTGCCATCTCATTTAAATCATGGCTTAAAATGTCCAATTTTGGGGAAATGATATTCAAGGTAATTTAAAGTAGGTTATTTTGGTATAAACAGCTAAGAGGCATAGTGGATAGAGTTGCAGGCCTGGAGTCATGAAGATTCATCTTCATGAGTTCAAATATGATTTCAAATAATTGTTAATTATATAACCGCGAAGAAGTTACTTAAACCTTTTTTTGCCCTAGTTTCCTTATGAGTAAAGTGAGCTGGAAGACAAAATGCAAAATATTCACGTCTCTTTGCCAGGAAAACCTCAAATAGAGTCATAAAAAGTCAGAGATAACTGAACAACCATAAAAAAATTAAATGATAGAATATGACTCTGTCATGTAAACAATTTTTAAAATAAAATTTATTCCAAAATACCTATAGGTATGCATCATAATTGTGGTTTGTTCCATGTAATTATGGAACTATAATCCCAACTCATCTGAACATTTGAAAAATTGTACTGGATCAGGGAATCAGGTCTTCCTTAACTATTTTAAAGTCATCACTTCCTACTCTATTGGTACCCAATAATTCTGTTGATGTGCTTAAGATATATATCGGAATAATTTCTTATTTCTTTTTCTGAATTATATACAAAAATCATCGGCCTTCTCTTGCCCATTCCTATTCTCTGATTTGTATAGAGACTTTGGACTGGAACCAAACTCAGAAAGGGACAATCTATGCAGGTCTATTTTTTGAAAATACAGTTATTTTACTGTGCATACCCTTTGACCCAGCAGTACTACTACTGGGCTTATATCCCAAAGAAATACTAAAGAGCTGAAAGGGACCTGTATGTGCCAAAATGTTTGTGGCAGCTCTTTTTGTTGTAGCTAGAAACTGGAAGATGAATGGAGGTCCATCAGTTGGAGAATGGTTGGGTAAATTGTGGTATATGAAGATTATGGAATATTATTGCTCTGTAAGAAATGACCAGCAGCAGGAATACAGAGAGGCTTCGAGAGACTTACATGAACTAATGCTGAGTGAAATGAGCAGAACCAGAAGACCACTATACACTTCAACAACAATATTGTATGAGGATGTATTCTGAAGGAAGTGGAAATCTTCAACATAAAGAAGATCCAAATCACTTCCAGTTGATCAATGATGGACAGAAATAACTACACCCAGAGAAGGAATACTGGGAAGTGAATGTAAATTGTTAGCACTAATGTCTGTCTGCCCAGGTTACATGTACATTCGGAATCTAATGCTTATTGTGCAACAAGAAAATGGAATTTATTGTATCTAGGTTATATTGTAACATATGTAAAAATGTATGGGATTGCCTGTCATCAGGGGGAGGGAGTAGAGGGAAGGGGGGATAATTTGGAAAAATAAATACAAGGGATAATTATATATATATATAAAATAAAAAATTTAAAAAAAAAGAAAATACAGTTGTTTTAAATCACATTTATTTTTCTCTCCAACTTAAATCGTAATTTAGAGTTGCTATTTTTACACTTATTTTGATCTTTGATTTAAAGAAATGTAAAAGTGAGCACTAGAGAAACATATAAAAGTAGTAAAGAATCTTATGAATTAAAAGAGTAATGAGTTTAATTTTTTGTCCCATCCCAACTTTATATTTTACTTGTTTTTTAGATTTGAAACATATCTGTATTATAATTTTGATCATGTAAAATTACCAATGAAAAATAAAATACCTTTTTTGGAAAAAAAAATTGTCCTTTTAGAGCAGGAAAAAATATTGATATGAAATAGGAAATTTTCCTTTATTTTGATAGGAATTATAGTATGGCACAAACATAATAATTTACCTAATACCTTGGATATAATATCTTGGATAATATCTTGGATAAAATTTACTTTCCAATTTCATTTTTAGGGTAAATTTAAATATTTTTGAAATTTGAAACACAACGATTTGGGACTAACGATTAAGTTTAACTATGGTTTGTCTATTTTTAAATTGATCTTTGTCTTATTTCATTATCCAAGGATAAAGTTACTTTAGAAACAACCTGCATACCAGAAGAAACAGTACCTAAAAAACAAGTTCAGTCTCTTTGTGCTCCATTTTTGAAGAAGGAAATAAGGTCTGAAGGACCAGAATCCAATAGGAAATCTGATAGTGAAACGACTTCAAAAGAAAGTTGTCAAAAAACATGGATTGAGGAGGAAAAGGAATTCAAAAACAATAACTTAATTGATTTTGTGGAAAAGGTAAAACGTAAAGGCCCTCTAAGGGTAAAAGTTCTTCAGACATTTTCAGGGCAAACGGAACAAGATCGGGCATATGCTCTTTCATGCAATTTAGAGATGAATTTCCAAGAAAATATTCTTCAGTGCTCACAAAATAGCACCCTACAATGTAAGAATGACAATGAGCCAGAAATGGAACATACTTGCAAAGTAAATGAAGAGGATATTGCTTATGTTGCGAAAAATAGAAAAAGAGCCGGTTCCAAAATATCTATAAATAAAATGAAGGAAGATACATCATTTGATACAGAAATGGTTGTAAATCTGCCAAGAAGTATCGGGAATTTGGGACCACATTCAGGAGGTTTCCTGCAATCAAGTGCTCCAGGAAGGCATTTTACTCACTCTGGTGATATAAAATTAATCATCCAGGAAAAAAGCCTGAAATGACTGCAAGAAAATGTAAGGAGAAAACCAAACATAAAGAAACCTTATTCAAGAATAGTCATCATAATGACAGTAACTCTATAGATGAGCCAAGATGTTTGAAACACTTCCTTCCATATAGGGACAAAATGTCTAAAAACTACCTGGATGCAGAATTAAACCAACATACACAAAGATTGACAATTGAGTTGGAAATAATGCAAACAAAATCCCTGACTTTGGAGAAAGAAAAAATATCACCACAAAAACTGGTAGATTCACCTTCTGTCACTCTACATTCATCCTGTGAAACTGATTTTTCACTTCAAATGCTTGGTATTTGTACAACATGTATTGAAAACTGCATTAAGGAAAATATCCAGAAAGTCTTTTTTATAGTTTTTATTTTGATGATCTAAATTGCTCCATCAATTTTCAAAGTATTTGCCATGTAAACAAGAAACTGTCTAAACCAGACATACAAATTGGAATATTAGACTAGGTAACCAAAAGAACAAGGACAAGCCTAAAGACAATTAGGATACAGACCTAAAAGGAACATAATGAACTCAGATTCTCTTTTTTGCAAATCCTTGTAATATTGGATATTTTAAAGACTTTTCCTTTCTATGGGCATTTTTATTTTCTTAAAATACTGAAAACATAAGCTAAATTTGGGAAATTTCTAACAAAGGTACCTGATACAAATAATACTTTTATGGTAATCTGATACTTCATCTTTATTGATTTTACTAAAGTCATTACATTTTTGCATTTCAAAAGAAAATGAAACACAATTATGCTAATCATCTAAAATCAGTTTTCATAGGGCATTAATATACTATTTCTCTATTTATCCCACTAGTAATAAATTATAGGATTGAGTTTTAAACTTTGATCTTCTGCTTTCAAGTTCAATGCTCCTCTTTTTGTATTTAGTTTTTCAAAATATATTTTTATTCACTATAGATATTTGCATAATTGGCTGGCTTTAGATGCTATTGTACTAGCACTGTTAATTCATTGAATTTTATTTTTGAGAAGGAGCATTGGCAGTCATTGAATCAAACACCATTATCTTATCAATGAGGAAAGGTTAGGCTCAGGGATGTTAGATTGCCTGGCCAAGGTCTCTTGGCTTATCTATACCTTCACATGTCCGTCTTTTCATTATATTTTCACAATAATAGCTGAACATATAACACAGTGTATACAAACCCAAACACATTCAGTTAGAGTTAGATTTAAGTGCTTCTTGTAGTTATGTTAGCCTGGGCAAATCCATCGACCTTACCAGGCAACTGAGACTTGGAGCAGAGGGTGATCTGAATTTATGGAGGGAATTTCCTCACTTGGAGTTACTCATACTGATGAATTCATAGGTCCTGTCCAAAAATAATGAGAATAGTATTTGAATGACTCTCAAATTACAAAGCAATCTCATGTGATCTTCATTACTATTCCTATAAAAGGGTGTGGACAAATAATTGTGGACAAGGCAATAGAAGCTCAGGAAATATAAATGACTTTGCAAAATGGTCAATTGGATTACTTAATGTACAAATCTACAAAATGATAGCATTACACTAATATTATTTTTTCCTATTTTTTTTTCTTTTCTGAAAGATGGTGCTTCTGGAAATACACAGGGAATAGCATCAATTTTCCTTAATATAGCAGTCACAATATCTAAATCTCACTTTAATCGATTTCCTATGCTGTTAATTAAGTTTTTTTTTTTTTTTTTTTGCTTTGTTTTATTGGTTTACTTTTTGAACTTGATAGTAAGAAATAAGAAATGAGAAATTGAGTGGGAAACAGCCATCATGGGTTTGGAAATAAACTTGATCTATATTTTCATTGTGAGAACATGAGAACATGGTGGAAAAGGGCAAGCATAAATCAGATATTGTATTTCAATCCTGTCTCCTTTTGAAAGGAGAGAGCTGAGAGATCTTGAAAGTAGAATGAGAAAACAAAATGAGATTGTAATTGAGCTGTCATTTTGAAATAGGAGTCCATGTTTCTACTTTCCAACAAAATTTATAAAACCATGACCATTATATATCCAAAATAAAAAGTGAAGATAATATAGAGGATAATATGTATTTCAAAATAAAATTGAAAAATTAAAGGTAATGTGGCATATTTGATAGGGAACTAGTTCAAGTCCCATCTCTGACATATGTAGACAATACTTGTCTTCTAGATTTTGATAACATTGGTAGGGGAAATTTTTTCTTCAGGTAGCTCCTTGTACTAGTACTTGTACGTAAGTAAGCATATAAGTATATATGTATAAAAGTGTGCATATTTACACATGCACACACGCGTGCACACACACATATATGCATTTACACACAAAGACACACAACAATAAAGTAAGAATGATACTAAGCTTTCCTTTTAGATGGAAGGGGAAAAGAAAATGGAAATATTGGAGAGAACAGATGGTGATAAGTTAAGTGAAAGAACAACAACTGGCAAAATTAATAAACAGTTTTCTATGGAGAGCCATCCAAATGGTAAAGATGAGGAAAATAAAATTCCTGGGGAAGAAAGACCAAAAATGAGCATCTCTTCTAAGGAAAATGTAACACCTGTGCACCATGTTTTAAAGGGGTAAGTTTGTCAACATATTTAACTGGAGAATTATTATTAAATATTATCATTTATGGTATATTCAGTTTGCTCTACAAATCTAGATTCAGATTCACTCTGCATCCACTTGTTTTTTGCCAAGAAAGAAATTAAGGTCACATGAATGCATATTATTCTATGGCTGTAAGTATATTTATACTATATTGTTATTATTATTATTATTATTATTATTATTATTATTGTTTTTGTTACTTTAGTGTTTATTGAAAGAAGGTAGGTAGGCTTTGATGAGATCCAAAAAATAGCATAGAATGTAATATGCAGGTGGCAAGGAGCAAAGCAATTCAGTTTGGAAACTTTGAAGAGGTATAAATAATAAGTACCAATGAGACATGAAAATAATCTTACAGCTACTCCAAAAATTAAATGTGTTCTCTTACTCATTAGGAAGTTTCCCATCAGAAGAAATATTCAAGAATGAATTAATTTTTAAATGTTATCATAGGCCAAGCATTGGGGATACCAAGGCAGAGAACCTAGATTCTCAAGAAAGGGTTCACACTTTTAATTGCAGACATGCAAATCATTAAAAAGATCCAGTCACCCACCCACTACCATGTAAGATAAGCCTGAGGAGAGAAAAGGTATTGTCCTTTCAGGATGGCAGAATAAAAAAAGGGAATTGACAGAAATGTAAAGAGAAGTACTCACATAGTCCTTGTTGTATAAGTCCTTCTAGTGCTCATATGCCTTCTGGACAGGCTGAGGAAGAGCAAAAGGTAGATAACTTCTACCTGCTGCCCCATCTAGAAAAGTCTTAGGGGATCATAAGGTGATAGATGAGACACAGGAATATGGTAAAGAGGGTTCACAATTCATGTTGGGACTGTATTTACTAGACCACCTCTAAAATTCCAACTGATGAGAGTTGGAATGTGGAAGTGCTCTGGATTGACAGTTAGAAAGTAGAGAATGTTTTTTAAAAAGCCCAGATTTACTTGTATTAACTTGAAAACTAATTTAATAGATTTAAAAATAACTTTTCCTAGCTCAATTAATTTCAAGACTAAAAATAAATAAATAAATTAATTAATTAATTAATTAAACATAAATTCAGGAAGACAACAATTTATAATTCTCTTTAAGAGTCACTGAAAAAGGCATCATTCCCTACCTCAATGGCAGTACTTACATATTGTGACTTCAGTTGCATGCAGACAGAAACATATTTACTGTTCTTTGATTAGTGGGACATAACCATATTAGACATATTAGTGAGAAACAGTAAAGCCATGGACAATTGAGAGAAAGTTTCCTTTTCTAAAAATTGTCATCTTTTACTTTTATATAAGCCTCTTTTCCCAAGATCTCACTCCTCAGCCATCTACTGAAACATTCTTCATCCCTACCTCAGTATTGCATGCAGTGTTCCACATTGATAATGCTCCACTTGACATATAAATAGGAAGTGGCACCCTCTCATCTCAAACCTGGACATTATAATTTCAGAGTATTCAGTTGTAGTTATTTTATTGTCCTTAATAATTATATTATCGCAGTTATAATTTATATTGTTGTCCTGGTTGTCCTTACTTCATTTTGCATTAGTTCATCTAAATATTCTCTTCCTCTTATGTAATTGTTATTTCTCACCATAGAAATGATGTTCTATTACATCAAGAAAGCCTAATTTTTTTTTGCCATTCTTCAGTCAAGGATGCCTCAGCTACTTTATTTGCAGTTATCTGCTACTACAAAAAGTTGTTGCTGTGAATATTTTGGTTTTTAAAACTTTTCTTGACAGTGAGTAAAACTAACTCATTGGGGTATATGTTTAGCAGTTGGAGAGAGAAATAATGGTAAAGTACCAGAGAAATTAGTATTCTTTGGAGAAGTTTGCTGGAAAGGGAAGCAAAAGAGGGTAAGTTGCAAGTGAACATTCTATTTAAGTTCTGTGAAATTTGTGAATAAGATGCTGGAATAAATTGATGTCAAAAATGATTACAAAATGTGCTTTTCCACACTAAATTCCTTCTTTGATACCTTATCAGAGTGGGAAAATGAAGTTACTAAAAGTTACATGTACAGAGGAATAGGTAAGTTTGTGAAGTCATTCGAGTTGAATCAAAGAATAATCTTCCTACCATTGTGATTGTTAGTTGCTCACTGTTTTAACTAGAATGCACAATCTCTCTATCTCTCTGTCTCTGTGTCTCTCTTTCACACACACACACACACACACACACACACACACACACACACACATACACACACACACAGAGGAATGCATTAATTCCTTAGGCAGCCCATTCCTTTTTTAAATAAGTCTTAGTTGTTTGGAAGTTGGTTGCTTTTTGTGTTCTTTGTTTTTCATGTGTTGATCCCAAATTTGTTTATCTGTGCCTAGTCCTAGCTTTTAGAGGGTCAATTAAACATTATGTTTTATTGTACATTTGATCACAAATACTACTTCTCATCATGCCAGTTCTTCCTCTTCTCTTACTTATGGTAAACATCTGCAGCAAACATCATCAGTTGCCATTTTTTTCACCATCCTGATTTCTCCTCTGGAAATATTCTCAGTGCTAATTGTCTTTTCTAAAATATATCACCCAGGAATGAATATCTTCCTCAAACAGGTTCTGATCAGGGCATAGAATCACTTCCCTCCTCCTGGATTCTATGAATACTTAGAATTCCACCTACAATCACATTAAGACTTTCTTTTGGTATTGTTGGCACATATCAAGCCTGCTTTGATAACTCCCTGATATTTTGCACACAAATTGTGTAATCACAAGGATCTGCTTTTATGCGGCTGAAGTTTTCTTAGCCCAAATATAGGCAGGAAATGGGAACCATTGTAGGTGAAGAAAAGGTTGGGTAAGAAGCACATATTCCTAGACTAGAGAAGCACATATCTGACTAGAATGGGCCTTGTATTTTGAGGAGTGTGAGAAACTTTGTTGGATTAAGACTGTACGCCTGAAGATGAAGAAGCTTCACAGGTACACAGTGCAATTTAATGCACTACTAAAGAAGGGGACCATTAAAAGTTTCTGTTCTAGGGAATGATAAGATCAGCATCTTAGTTAAGGAAACTTAGTCTGGAAGTAAAATGTCACATATTTTAAAATAGAAAAAAATATGTCTCCCACTGTTTTCTTAGAAGTTTTCAATAAAGAATTATTTAAAGATCAACTTATGGATGGTTTTTGCTTCTTGTTTTTGTTTTTTTTTTTTTTTGTTTTTTCCCTGCAATTCTTCATCTGGTATCCTACTCCATAGTCGTGATGAGAGCACCTTAAATAAGACAGATCCTTATGCATTAAGGTAAACTAGTACTGGACAAACTCATAGAAAAATATTAGCAATGTGTGCTTTTTCTCATTGTAGAAAACTGTTGTCCTGATGTCCTTTGTTCTGCCAGTTGAATGTTCTTTCTAAGTATTCTTTTGGTATGGGACATGCACTGAAGGAATGACAGGAAAGCTAATTATTCCTGGCAAAGCTAGAGGGCCCAGACTTCCCTTAAATATGCTCATGCTACATTACTTGCCACTGTTTGGTGGTTGAAATTCTCCTTTTCTCAGTTATTATGAACCTGCCCCAGTGATAATACACTTTAATTGACTCATTGTGGTGACAGGGCACAGCAGAATTGACATGGGTCTATGAAAAGTATATCTTCACCATACATACCCAAGCATTAGTAATAATCCCAGTCTTGTAGTGAGAAGATTAAGGCTCAAGTCTTCAGTCTCCTAATGTTCTAGCATGGATTGAGAACTGGAAGGCAGTGCAGGGGTCATGTAGTCCAGGCTCCTAAGCGGTTTAGTCTCAGTCATACCAGTGAAAAAGAGGAAGAGTTGGGGTTTGAACTCCAGATTCAATTCACTTTCCACTGCACCACAAGGCCAATGTTAGCGGTAGACTCTAGGACATATCACACACACATTTGTAAAATAGGGATTGTTGTAAGGAAATTTCTTGTGCTATAGAAACATGAACTGTCATTATTCATCCAATGAATATATTATGTTTCTTGTGCATGAGTATTCTGCTTTTATTGCTTTTATTACAATAGCCTTCCCTATCTGGACTTAACAGTAGATATAGGGACAATGATGGGGGATATGGCTGGATATATACTCTATTCAACTTACATTATTGTTAATGCAACAGTTGATTAAAATCACTGGAAAGAGAGAGAAGCCATTTTCCTCATCTACACTTTAACCATTATTTACTTCTTTCGAACTTAGTTTTCTCCCTCTAATTTGTAGGACATATCTTGTTATTTTTTAAACATCTAGAAAGAGCCAGTCGTTTTTTCACAGCATTTGTGTCTTTAAAGTTTATAATTTTATATAATCACATTTAAGCTTCATACTCGAGTATTAAAGAGAATTTGTGGATAGTGTTATCAGCAGGAGTACTTTCTCTAGAGGGGAATATCATGGTTTTCTGAGTAGTTTCCACATGCTTTATTCCACAAGGTGTCCACTAATATCCTGGTATAACTTGTTTAAAAAGCATTAGTTACATAAAATGTGAAGAGCCTTATGCTAGGCTCTGGGAAAAACAAAACGGTGAATGAGATTAATATCTGACCTCTATATTTCAATATAATAAAAAGAAGCCAAGGTACATATAATTTGAATGACCAACATATGATTATATTGATTACCATGCTTAATATTTTATAAAACTTAGAATAGAGTACAAGGTACTAGGCATAGTATTTTTGGAAGAATCATTTTATACTGACAGTCATAGTTTTCTGCTCATATTCTTGTCCTTTTAGAATCTTGATGACAAGCAGTTTGGGACAAACAATTGACTAAATAATTCATTAGTATTCTATTGCAAGTTAAGATTTTCTGACTCACCTTTATTTTGAGAGTATTCTCAACTAGTTATTAATTTTTAAATCAATTTAAATAAATTAATTTAATAAATTTAATAATAAATTTTAATAAAACATTCAGATGTTAATTCAGAATTTATTTCTTTTAAAAACTTTTTGACAGAAGGAACAATAGAGGTATAGAAATATGATGGAATAATATTATAATGACAACAATATGGTAAAGACAATTTTGAAATAATTAGGAACTCATCACTCTTGCCACCATAATGAGCCACCATAATTTCAGATGACAAATGATGAAACGTGTTACTCACCTAGATAGCTAAGGGATTCAAAGTATAGAAGGAGACAGATTTCTTTTTGGGGGGACACAGACAATGCAAAAATTTGTCGTTTTACTATGAATATTTGTAATGGATTATTTGTTATTCCCAGTTGTAAAGGGTTCCGATAGAAGGGTGAAAAAGTAGATTTTGAGCAATTAAAATATAAACATTTTTTAAAAAAAAATTTACAAAGCACATCAAAAATACTTTTCAAGAGGCAAAAATAGGCATTTGTTAAAAATTATGGCTATAAGATTAAATAGAAACATGAAAAATCATATGATTTTGAAATAAAAATGTATTGAAAATCAAATAATTACAATGACACACTTTTCTTTATATTTATAGTAAAGTAAATTATTTGTCTTTTAGGCATGCCAAGAGAACATTCAATGAAAATAATAAGGTATTGTAAAAACTGCTAAAATAGATCTTAATTTAGAAAATGATACTATTTTCAATGAACAAATAGGATCCCTCTTCTGCATTTTGAAGCACAGGAATATTTAATCATAAAAAGGATATGTTTGGAAACAATCTTCAAGTGAACGTGTCCATTGTGAATGCCAGAAAACTAATTATATTTCTGGCTTTTCTTTCATTTCCCCCATAGATAAAATGAAGATTATTTACTATCTGTAAGAGATATCTGGAAGGGTCCATAAGAGAGGCCAGGCAAGCACAGTTAGGATATAACCCAGGCCTATGGCCTGGACATGCCCTGACATGAATGGCTATGGCTACATAGGGACTACCTTCCTGGGTGGCATGTCCCGCCTCTGCGGGAACCCTGAACACTCTAAAATTGCATCAGGAATGGGAAGTTTCTCCATCTCTGACTGGCTGTGCCTATGACCTCAGGGATCTGATATAGGCTCAATGGGGGAGGAACCCAACCCTTTTCAACTGGAGCTCTGCCAAGCAGAAGGAGCTAAGAGAGTGCAGGAAGTCTTAGAGTAGGATGTAAACCATGTGAGTAAAGTTCTTAAGCTTGCCTGAATAAACTCCCGGGTGCTCTGTTGTACCTCCACTGCATCCATGTGAGATAGCAGACAGAGGATTTCTGAAGGCTTCAGGAAGAGCTAAGCTTGATATTAATGTTTACCAGAGATTTCTCTGACAGCCTGGGAATTAGGAGAGACTAGCAATAGCAAATGCAATTATAGCATGTTGCAGATATCGTGACTAATTTGTGTAACTCCTCATGAGATTGCTAAATCAGCTTCTAGGTAGAGATGTGGCTTAGTGAATAATCAAGATCACTTGAATTTGAATCTGTTCCTGGGCTCTTCAGTAACTATATAATTATGGACAAATCACCTGACCTCTATTATAGCCTGTTTACTCATTTGTAAAATAATTATGGGTAGTGCTTTTCTCAAGAAATTTTTGTGAGGATAGCTGCTGTGAAAAGCTATAGACATATAGAAAAACTATAGAAATGTTAGCCATTGCTATCGTTTTCAAGTTTGTTTTACAATAATTTTACATAAACTTATTACCTTAACTTTATGTCTTCTATAGGATAAAGGAGAGATGTCTGCAGATACTCTTGATGACATCACTGAATCACTTGAAACAGATACAGTGAAATCTAATTTACCTCCCTCAATTTATACCAAGGGTAAGAATTGTTTTAAATTTTCTAATGGAATACCGGTGTTAAACAGAAACTAAGTCTGCACTTATATCCAAGAAGATAACACGAGTTCTATTCCACTGACCCATAGTAGAGTAGAGGTAACTTTGTGTTCTCTGGGAGGCTCTGGCATTGGCGTCTAATGTGTAATGTCTGGCAGAGTTTGCCAAGCTAAAAAGGATCATTTTGGCTTCAGGGTGATGATTTTTCAGCTACAGAAGTTCTCATAGAGGAGTTATTATGTGTTTCAGTGCCAAAAGAATTATGTACCTACTGTGTGCCAAATACACAAATTTTAGAAAAACAAAATCCTTGTCCTCAGAGAGTGTGCAATGTACTAGGCAGAAAGAGCTTACATAAATAACTCTAATGGGAAAAATAAACAAATAATATATACTAACAAGTAAATAAAAAGTATAGTCATAATTATATGTGAGGTATAAAGTGGGAAAGAATGTCAGCTAGCAAGAATAAAAACAACTTTCTGAAGGTTTTAAAAATGAATATGAATTCATTAGGTCGTGGGAGTCCAGGAGAACTGGAATGAAAATCTCAAACATGGAAACTGTGAGCAAGGAGAAACGAAAATAACACTGAAAATCCAGTTTTACAAGACAGTATATAGCAAAAAGAAGTAAATATGAAAAGATAGGTATTAGGAATGTAGGACGATTAGTTTTGTGTGTATAAACAAATCACTTAATATTGGAGCTTCATTTTCTTAATCTGTAAAAGACTAACTTCACAGGATAATTTCAGAGAAATTATTTTGAAACCTATATGTGCTATATTATTTAATGTTTATTATACATACTGAATGCCAGCATACAGTATATGAATTTTACCTTGTTGATAATAGAAAAGCATTGAAGAAATTGACATTAGGTGATTAAAGTGATCTCGTTCATGGAAACAATGGGTAAAATAGTAGAATCTTTCTCTAAGTGACCAAAAGTCGTAAGAATGTTACAGATTTTCTGCCTAGTTTTTATAATTCTTCTATCAGCATGTCATACAGGATATTGCACTAGACATGTTATCATGAATATTTAAGTACAAATTCTGCCTTATCTACCTATTAACTGTGAATCGCACCAAGTTCTCTAGCTTGTTTGTGATGGTTTCTTCTTTTGCTTTAAATCTTGCATCTCATGGAAGTGGATATCTTCAACAGCGAAAATAGCTAATCCAATTCCAATTGATCAGTGATGGACAGAATCAGCTACACACAGAAAAGGAACACTGGGAAATGATTGTAAACTATTAGCATTTTTTTTTCTTTTTCTCCCCAGATTATTTTACCTTCCGAATCCAATTCTTCCTTTGCAACAATAACAACAAAATTCAGTTCTGAACATATACATATATATATATATATATATATATATATATATATATATATATGTTGTACCTAGGATATACTATAACATATTTAATATGTATTGGAATGCCTGCCATCTAGGGGAGGGGGTGGAGGGAAGGAGGGGAAAAATTTGGAACAGAAGGGAGTACAAGGGATAATGTTGTAAAAAATTACCTATGCATATGTACTGTAAAAAAGTTATAATTATAAAATTAATTTTTAAAATGACAAAAAATATTGCATATTAGATTTCCCCTACTGTCAATGTCAACTTCGGTACACATTACAAGCAGAGCCCAGAACAACATTGTTCTCCCCTACATCCTTGCTGTTTTAGTTCTGTTGAACAGTGAATCATATGAAGAATTGAATGTTGCCATGGAAAACCCAATAAACAAGTCTGTTAAATCTGGAACTTGATATGACCCATTTTTCTAATTCTGGATTTGGTCTAAATTTTTAAAAAATTTTCTTCTGGTGTTTCAGTTAAATGTTGGTTAAAGTTACCAGAACTCTGGCTAAGGAATAAATGAGGGAAGGATTTTACTGTATATGAATGATTTATATTATAAACTTCTAAAGGACAAGCAGTGTTTACATGTAACTATTTGAGGTAAAACACATTTATGATATTTTAAAAGTAATTTAGCATATTTTAATTCATAATCATAAATTACAATTTAATTATATAATGTATTTTATTCATCTTATTGTTGCCATTCACAGTATACATCAGGAAGTTTAATTTTCCCACATATTTTCTTATATAAAGAGGAATCCTGAGGTTTCAAATAGTGTTTTTTTTTAAATAAAATAATGTGTAACCTAAGAGATTCTGTTTAGCTGTCTACAATAACCCAAAGGAGGTTACTTTAAATTCAGTTTAAATTTATTGACAAAATGATATTTTGATATAATCTTAGGATACATATGTGGAGACTGTTTTATCAGTGCCAAAGAATCTGCATTCTAAATATTCTCCTACTGCCCCACAGATTTTAAAATCCTAATATGTTTCTTTACTTGTGTTTTTCTCTATACAGATTCAGATTACATTTGGGAAAAAAAGAAAGTACTTCCTATATATGAACCAGCAGTAGAATTTAAAAATTCAAAATGGACCCAAGTCAGAAGAAAAGTTAAGCTTTTAGAAAAGATGATTATTGGACTACGGGAAGAATTGTCAGAGAGAATGGAAACTAAATACCAGTTAAAGAATCGAAAAGCAGAATGTGATAGAAAACTCTATAGAAGCAGGTATGGATGGCATAAGTTTAAATCAAGGTTTGAAAGCATTACACTTACAATGAAACATTGTGACAGAAAATTTGAGGTTAAGAAATGAAAAATGAAAATTCTTTAAAATAATGTAATGAGCCCTACAATGAATCCCTTTAACTTAATGTGGTATAATCCATCTTCCTGTTTGGAATACTTTCCAATAGGTTTCCACCCTTATTTCATCATGTTATTTTTGAAGCACAGATTGCCCCTAATCAACATATATTTAACAAGTATCTTGTGTGCACCAAGCACTGTTGTGGGCACTGAGGCTCAAAGACAAAAATAAAGTGCCACGGGGAATTTTACAATCCATACAAGAATATAGGATGTAAATACAAATGTAAACACAATAAAGTCACAGAAATCTGGAGCAGGAAGCAGGGCCTGGTTTTCAAAGGAAAGGAGTAGCAGCAACTTCATGTAGAAGAAGGTAGGGAAACAGAATTTCAAAAGAATTTCAAAAGAAACAAGAAATTCTAATGGAGGGGGAGGTTAGAAAAGCAACAGTGCACTCCAGGCTGAGAAGACACGCTTCACAAAGATGTGGCTTTGGGAAAGAAGAGTTTTGTGTTGTCCTGTGTAGAAGTAAAAGAAGGACACTTTGACTGGATTGTAGACTGCAAGAAGGGGAGTAATGTATAATAAAGTTAGGAAGGTAGTTTCTGTTTCTGATATGCTATAAATATCTGCATATTCAAATTCCTCTGCAAATGTCCTAGTGCCCTGTTATATGCAGAATACTTTGTGAAACTTTAGGGCAGATAAGAGAAAAATATGACCTGGCCTGAGCTGTCAAGGAGCTTACACCCTTGGAAATGGTACTGTTTCTCTTGGTTATCTCATCAGCTCCTCATGAGTTCCTTTAATACCCTTGTGGAGGAATGGTTTCCACAGTGATATATACTCAGTGGTAGTCTTTCTCTTGAGCCCCTTCCATACGTCAGTAAGGTTTTTTGGACATCTCAAATGGGATGTGCCATATGCATCTTGGCCTTAACAGAATTATCTTTTCTCCCTAAGCCCTCTTCTCTTCTGAATGTCTCTATAATCAGTGACAGCACCTCCCTCCGATTCACCTAGGACTGCAACCTTAATAACAGCCTTATCTTCTCTTTTTGGTAATGACAAATTTTCTGCTTTTTGAGCATCTCTCATAACGTGCATTTCTGTCTAATAACAATCATCAGTACAATGCAGGCATTCTTTGCATCTTGCTTATATTATTGCACTTGCCTTTCTCTTTCTTTCTCTGAATAAAGACCTTCCACACACTAATCCATTCTTCAAAGAAGCCAAAGTGATTTTCCTCAAGCATAAATGTTACCATGTCATTACTCATCCTCTTCTAGGAGTATTGGCACCCTATCATCTCCAAGATCAAATAAAAATCCCTTTTCTTGCCTCTGAAAGGCCATTATAACTAGCCCTTTCCTGCTTTTCCAGATTTTTAAAAAATTATACCTTTTTAATGGGGAAATCAAACTATCACTTTTTGCAGATGATATGATGGTATACTTAGAAAACCCCAAAGACTGCTAAAAAGCTATTAGAAATAATTCATAACTTTAGCAAAGTTGCAGGATACAAAATAAATCCACATAAATCCTCAGCAGTTTTATACATTACCAACACAATCCAACAGCAAGAGATACAAAGAGAAATTACATTCCAAATAACGGTCCATAGTATAAAATATTTGGCAATATATCTACCAAAGGAAAGTCAGGAATTGTATGAGCAAAATTACAATACTCTTGCCACAAAAATAAAGTCAGATTTAAATAATTGGAAAGACATTAAGTGTTTTTGGATAGGCTGAGCAAATATAATTAAGTTGACAATACTCCCTAAACTAATAGTGCAATACCAATTAGACTCCCAAGAAACTATTTTAATGACCTAGAAAAAGTACCGACATAATTCATATGGAAGAACAAAAGGCCGGGAATTTCAAGGGAATTAATGAAAAAAAAATGAAGGTGGCCTAGCTGTACCTGATCTAGAACTATATTATAAAGCAGCAGTCACCAAAACCATTTGGTATTGGCTAAGAAATAGACTAGTTGATCAGTGGAATAGGTTAGGCTCACAGGACAAGATAGTGAATAAAAAGAGCTATCTAGTGTTTGACAAACCCAAAGATCCCAACTTTGGATAAGAATTCATTACTTGACAAAAACTGCTGGGAAAACTGGAAATTAGCATGACAGAAACTAGCCATGGACCCACACATAACACCACATACTAATATAAGATCAAAATGGATCCATGATTTAGGAACTAATGCAAACAAGATTAGAAGGGAAGTAACAAATTGGGAAAACATTTTTACAGTTAAAAGTTCTGATAAAGACCTCATCTCCAAAATATACGGAGAATTGACTCTAATTTATAAGAAATCCAGCCATTCTGCAATTGATAAATGGTCAAAGGATATGAACAGACAATTTTCAGATGATGAAAGTGAAACTATTTCCACTCATATGAAAGAGTGTTCCAAATCACTATTGATGAGAGAAATGCAAATTAAGACAACTCTGAGATACCACTACACACCTCTCAGATTGGCTAAGATGACAGGAATAAATAATAATTAACATTGGAAGGGAAGTGGGAAAACTGGGACACTGATGCATTGTTGGTGGAGTTGTGAAAGAATCCAACCATTCTGGAGAGCAATCTGGAATTATGCCCCAAAAGTTATCAAACTGTGCATACCCTTTGATCCAGCGGTGCTGCTACTGGGCTTATATCCCAAGGAAATACTAAAGAAGGGAAAGGGACATGTATGTGCCAAAATGTTTGTGGCAGCCCTTTTTGTAGTGGCTAGAAACTGGAAAATGAATGGATGCTCATCAATTGGAGAATGGTTGGGTAAATTATGGTATATGAATGTTATGGAATATTATTGTTCTGTAAGAAATGACCAGCAGGATCAATATAGAGAGGCTTGCAGAGACTTACATCAACTGATGCTGAGTGAAATGAGCAGAACTAGGAGATCATTATACACTTCAACAAGGATACTGTATGAGGATGTATTCTGATGGAAGTGGATATCTGTAACATAGAGAAGAACTAATCCAATTCCAATTGATCAATGATGGACAGAATCAGTTATAGCCAGAGAAGGAACACTGGGAAGTGAGTGTAAACTCTTTGCAGAATCCAATTCTTCCTTTGCAACAAAAATAACAACAATAAAATTCGATTCTGCACATATATATTGTACCTAGGATATACTATAACATACTTAATATGTATGGGAATGACTGCCATCTAGGGGAAGGTGTGGAGGGATGTAGGGGAAAATTCGGAACAGAAGGGAGTACAAGGGATAATGTTGTAAAAAAAAAATTACCTATGCATATGTACTGTCAAAAATGTTATAAATATAAAATTAATTTAAAAATTTAAAAAAATTATACCTTCTTATTTTCAAGATATATGCATTGGTAATTTTTCAGCATTGACAATTGCAAAGCCTTTTGTTCCAACTTTTCCCCTCTTTCCCTCCACCCCTGAGTTTCCCTTGGCAGGTAGATTCCTAAGCAATTTGTACTATCCATAGTTACTTTAAATGGAATTTCTCTTATAAAACTCTAACTGTTGGATTTTGTTAGTGATATATAAGAATATATATATATATATATATATATGTATGTATCTATATGTGTGTATATATATATGTATATATATTTATGTATCTATATGTGTGTATATATATATACATATACATATATATATGTATCTATATGTGTGTATATATACATATATATATATATATATATATATATATATATATGAATGCTTATGACTTATGTGGGTTTATGTTGTATCCTGCAACTTTGCTAAAGGAATGGATTATTTCTAATAGCTTTTTAGTAGAAACTTTGGGGTTCTCTAGGTATACTGTCATATCATCAGTAAAGCATGAAATTTGGTTTCCTCCTTACCTACTCTAATTCCTTTAATCTTTTTCTCAACTCTTATTTCCAAAGCTAGCATTTCTACTACAATACTGAATAGTGGGCAACCTTGTTTCACTCCTGATCTTAGTGGGAATGTTTCCAGTTTATCGCCATTACATATGATGCTTACTGATGATTTTAAATAGATGCTATTGATTATTTTAAAGAAAAGTCCTTTTATTCCTATATTCTCAAGTGTTTTTAGTAGGAATGGATGTTGGATTTTATCAAATTTTTTCTGCATCTATTGAAATGATCATATGGTTTCTGTCAATTTGGTTATTAATATGGCCAATTATACTGATAATTTTCCTAATAGTAAAACAGCCATGCATTCCTGATATAAATCCTACTTGATTTGTATTATCCTGGGGATGATTTTCTATAGTCTTTTTGCTAATATCTTATTTAAGATTTTTGTATCAATATTCATTAGGGAGATTGGTCTATAATTTTCTTTCTTTCTTTTCAACCTACTTGGTTTGGGTGTCAGTACCATGTCTCTGTCATAAAAGGAATTTGGTAGGAATCCTTTATTCCCTATTTTTTCAAATATTTTATATAGCATTGAGGCTAATTGTTCTTTGAACGGTTGAGAGAATTCACATGAAAATCCATCTTGTCCTTGAGATTTTTTTAGGGAATTTATTAATAGCTCGTTCTATTTCTTTTTTTCTGAAATGGGAATATTTAAGGGATTTACTTTCTCATTTGTTAATATGGGAAGCTTATTTTTTTGGATGTAGTCATCCATTTCACTTAGGTTATCAATTTTATTGGCATAAAGTTGGGTAAATCTTATTATTTCTCTAATTTCCTCTTCATTGGTAGAAAGTTCTCCCTTTTCATTTTTTTTATTAATCTATTTTTTTAATTTTCAAAATTATTACTTTATTGCTTAGTTGGGGGCAAAGCTGAATTTTTCTTTGAGGCTTTGGCTTACATATGTTGTGGTGTTCGTCTCTTGTCTTGAGTTGGTGTCTTGGGTGGCTCTGGCTCCATAACGGCTCTTTAGAATGAGTTTTTGTTTGTTTACTCATTGCAAACTTACTTCCTGAATTGGGACTTTGTGCAAAGGCCATGCTCTACATAGTTCTTTCTCAGCTCCTAGATTATGGAAGAAAGGCGATCATTTTCAGCGGATGTATTAGTCACAAGAAATCTCATTTGTTTAATGTCATTCTACAGCTCTTCAATTCTCTCCATCAGCTTTGCCTCCTTGGAAGCAGTTTCTAGCAGTAAGCATTCTTCTCTGTTCTCTCCATCATATGTGACCCGCTTATGGTTGCTGTGACATTCTGCTAATGCCTGTTTCAATTGATGCAGTTCCAGCCTATGGGACTCTAGTTCTGTTTCCAAGTCCCCATATTTCTGTTTCAAGTCAGCATTTTCCTCGAGCACTGCCAGGCCATATGTTGCAGCCTGGACTTTCTCCTGGGTTGTCTCCTGCAGCTCACTGGATAACCGTTCCACTTCTGCTCTCAGAAGTGCCAAGACCCTTTCCTATTCCATAGGGGAGAAGCTGGGCCCGTGCCTCCTGAGGCCGGGGCAACCCCTCTCTCAGCCCGCAGAGCCCGGTACGGTGGTTTGAAACTCCTCTAGCTTCTTAACGGTCCCCTCGGGCTACATGGAGGCTACAGATTTGCCTGCTCGCTTGTCCCGCCCCCTTCCCCCTTTTCATTTTTAAGAATAATATTTTGATTTTCCTCTTTCCTTTTTCTCATCAGATTTACCAAAGGTTTGTCTATTTCATTGTTGTTTTTTTTTTTAATAAAACCAACTCTTAGTTTTATTTATTAATTCAATAGTTTTTTTTTTTCACTTTGAGTATTAATTTTAGAATTTCCAGCTTATTTTTGATTGGAATTTTTTAATTTTGTCTTTTTCTAGCTTTTTAAGTTGCAGCCCAATTCATTGATCTTCTCTTTCTCTATTTTATTCAAGTACGCCTCTAAGGATATAAAATTTCCCCTTATTACCACTCTGGCTGCATCCCACAAATTTTGTTATGATGTCTCATTGTTGTCATTATCTTGAGTGAAATTATTAATTTTGTCTATAATTTGCTGTTTCATCCAATCATTCTTTGAGATGAGATTACTTAATTTCCAATAATTTTTAGTCTATTTACCCCTAACTTTTTGTTGAATGTAGTTTTTATTGCATCATGATCTGAAAAAAAAAAAAAAAAACAAACAAAAAAAAAACATTTACTATTTCTGCCTTCCGGCATTTAATTTTGAGATCTTTATGTCCTAACATATGGTCAATTTTTGTATAGGTTCCATGAACTGTTAAGAAGCAAGTATACTCTTTTCTGTCACCATTCAGTTTTTTTTAAAGATCTGTCATACCTAACTTTTATAATATCCTATTTACCTCTTTAATTTCTTTCTTATTTGTTTTGTGCTTTTATTTATCTAATTCTGAGAGTACAAGTTTGAGATCTCCCACTGTTATAGTTTTGCTGTCTGTTTCTTCTTGCAGCTCTCTTCACTTCTTCAAGACTGTAGATACTATACCACTTGGTGGATATATGTTTTTTATTGATATTGCTTCATTGTCTATGCTACCCTTTAGCAAGAAATAATTTCCTTCCTTAGCTCTTTTAATTAAATCAATTTTTGCTTTTGCTTGATCTGAGATAAGGATGGTTACCCCGCTTTTTTTTTTACTTCAAATGAAACATAATAGATTCTGCTCCAGTCGTTTACTTTCTTACTTTCTCCCTTCTTTAAATGTGTTTCCTATAAGCAAGATATTTTAGGATTCTGACTTTTGATCCAGTCTGCTATCCACCTTTGCTTTATGGGAGTGTTCATCCTATTCACATTTACAGTTAAAATTACTAATTCTGTATTTCCTGCCATCTTATTATCCCCAGATTATGCTTTTCTTTTTCTTGCCCTCCTTTACCCCCTTTCCCAGTATAAAACTTATGGGCCCCATTTTCATCATGCAATTTAGGATCCCTCCCTTCTCCCTTTGAATCCCTTCCCCTTTCTTGTACCCTTCCCTTATTATGCTTTTCTTTTTCCCTTTTCCTCTCCCAGTTTTTAAAATGGTAAAAGAAGATTTACTCTAAAATAAATAGGTCAATTATTTTCTCTTTGAGCGAACTCTGATGAGAGTAAGACTCACACAATGTTCCTCCCCTCTCTAAATTCCCTCAGACCTGATAGGTTTCCTTTGCTTCTTCGTGGAATGCAGTTTCCCTCTTTTTATCTCCCCTTTTCCCTTTTTCTGACACAATCCCCTTTCCATTTAGAATTCCCTTTTTTATGTTATATCAGTAAATTCAAATTATATATGTAGTCTTTGTGTATATCCATGAGAGAAATACAGTTCTCAAGAGAGTTCCTTTTACCTTTTTCTGCTTTTCTTGAGTCATCTGGTTTTTCCTTAGAAACAAATGGAATTCATCTGTTTCAATAAATGTCCATTTTCTTCCATGGAAAAAATGCTCAGCTTAGTTGGGTCGTTTATTTTTGGCTTCATTCCAAGTTCTTTTGCCTCTTGGAATATCAGATTGCAGGTCCTAAGATCCTTTAATGTGGAGGCAGCCAGATATGAGTGATCCTGATTGTGGCACCTCAGTATCTGAATTGTTTTTTTTTTTCCTGGCTGCTTGTAATATATTTTCCTTAGTCTGATAGTTCTGAAATTTGGCCACAATATTCCTTGATGTTTTTATTTTAAGGTCTTTTCCAGAAGGTGCTCGATGAATTCTTTCAATGCCTAGTTTACCTTCTGATTCTATTACATCTGGGCAGTTCTCTTTGATGATTTCCTGTAAAATAGTATCTAGGCTATTTTTTCATCATAATTTTTGAGAAGGCCAATAATACTCAGATTATCTCTCCCAGATTTATTTTTCAGGTTTAATGTTTACCAAATAATTTTTCATTTTTTTTGGTTTTACTTGAATAATTCTTGATATCTCAATGAATTATTCATTTCTATTTGTTCAGTTATGATTTTTAATGAGTTATTTACTTCATTAGCTTTTTAAACTTCTTAATGTATGTGTCCAATCGAGATTGTAAATGAGTTGTTTTGCTCTATGGAAATTTTTTCCATTTCACTAATTTTATTTCTTTTTTTAGTGAGTTATTTTCTCTTTCCAATTCACAAATTCTACTTTCCTGAGAGTTCTTTACCATTTCTAATTCACAAATTCTGTTTCTTTGCAATTCTTGGGAGTTCTTTATTTTCCAATTCACATTTCAGGAAGTTGTTACTCTCTTACATAGCTACTTTTCCTTTCCCCATTTTTCTTCTATCTCTCTTTTAAGATCCTTAAATGTTTCTTCTAGGAGAGCCTTTTGTAATGGGACCAGGTTAGATGCCCCTTTGGCGTATTGTCTGTCTGGTATTAGTCTCCTCAGGATGGAAAACCTATTCTCTTTCTGTATAGAAGTTATCAATCATTCTTGTGATTTTTTTTACTCATTTTTTAAAGCCTGTATGGTCTGCCTTCAGGGCAAAGAGGTTACCAGCTTCCTCTGCAGAGCAGGGATCGATATATAGACAGTAGCTGTCCTGCAAATGGGCTGCAAGGAGTGTCAAGGCATGGGAGTGCTCTGAAAAAAGTTCCCCACCAGAAGTGACTCAGGCCTAGGTATTTTGGGGCTGAGCAGGGGAAGTGCCCAGTGAAGAGCCCCATGGTATGGATTAGTGACTGCCCAGGGGCTAGAGGCTGAGCAGTGAAAGTGTCACGATCCCAAGCCAAAGCCCTGCTGTGGGGCTGTGGCTATTAGCAGTTGACCAGTGAATAGCCTCTCAGTGACTGGAAGTGTCTCTGCCCAGGGATGCACAATCATGCTTCAGAAGTTCTATTGCCCCAGGCCACCGAACTTGCCACTTTGCAGATAAGAGGCTATCCCCGGGCTGCACCCCTCTGCCATACAAATTTGTGACTGCCCCAGCCTGTACTGCAGAATGTAGCTTCCCAGTTGAGCTGTGGTAGGTGCTGAATCACTTCCAGTTTTGGGTGGGTATAGACAGATCTTGTTAGGTTCTGGCATTTTTTACAGTATCCTCTACCTTTGGCTTTAATGTCTCTATTGTTCTACTACTTTGTAATCAAGGTAGAGCAGTAAGCCTATGGCAGAGTCGTTTCTGTAAATTTTCTAACCACAGAGGCCAACCCCTCCAGTCTGCTCAATATGCCAACCTCTAGTTCTATCCCTGTTTGCGCTGGTCTGTTCCCACTGCTCAGAACAAACCTTTTCTGGCGTTCTTCCAAATTATCTTTGGCTGGCAAGTTGTTGTACTTCTACTCTTAGTGAATTTTACCAGTCAAGTGCTATTTTTGAGGCTCAATTGAATAATTGGTCGGGACGCTATGAGAGGAGCTTAGAAAGTTGCATGTGTCTTCGCCACCATCTTAGCTCCGCCCTTTTCCAGTTTTCTCACATTTTACTCCTCTTCCTAACTCTGACATCCAGATCTACTGGCTCACCTGCTATTCTTTTTCTTTATTGTAAGACCACATTCCCCTATGGTACACAAACATTTGTTTGAATATTTATTTTTTAATACATATTGAGTTCCAAATTTTCTCTCTTTTTCCTCCTTCCCCCCCCCTGTAAAACATTAACCGATTTGATGTTGATTTTTTTTAGATGTTGTCATGTAAAACATATTTTCATATTAGGCATGATGTGAGAGAAGAACAATTTAAATGGAAAAACAAAACAAACAAACAAACAAAAAAAACATGAAACATCTAAAGTGAAAATCATATAATATGACCTTCATTCAGGCTTCATCAGTTCTTTCTCTTGATATGGATAGCATTTTTCATCATGAATCCTTTGAGATTATCTTAGATCATTGTATTGCTGAAAAGAGCTGAGTTATTGATAGATGATCATGACCCAATATTGATGTACAGGGTGGTAATTCTGATCACTTAACCTTTTATCATTTCATATAAGTCTTTCCAGGTTTTTCTGAAATTTCACTGCCTGTCAAATTTTTAGTGCCTTTAGTAATGATGTGCCTTCTTTTCTGATGTTACCTCTCAAATATTCAATATGTAACTTGCTTTCATGAATGTTATTGATATGTTTTGAGGACTTAGAATATAAGCACCTAGAAGGGAGGGATTAGTGTTTTTGACTTTTTTTTTGACTTTTGACTTTTATCCCCAGTGCTTGGTATATAGGAATGAATGCTTGTTTACTGAAAATAATTGACTTATTAAGAGTTCTATGCTATACAATAAAAGTTTATAAACAGCATGCATAATCTCCATTGACTTTCTTATGGGAGTATTTGAGAATTATTTCTTCCTCACAATATAAATGATCCTTTATATTTTCAGTAGGATAGTCATTCCATGTGATTCTAATCTAACACTTTTGAGGGTTAATCTCCTTATTTTTAATTATACTTAGTTTATTCTCTCATTCATCATTGAAATATGTGAAAACATTGTCTCAATACCTCCATCATGGAGGGTTGTGAAATACTGAAAGTAATTAGTCAACAATAGGAACACTTTAGCACGAGTCTAATCAAAGTAGGTCTTCTTAGTTTTCATTTCAAATTCTGATTACCACTCCAGACAATTGTCTTCATCAATATAAATAGTATAGGCAGGGTTCTTGACTTCTCAGTGGCTCAGACACCTCCATTTAGCATGCAGTCTACATCTTCAAACCTTAAAATAGTGGTACAAGCAGACTGTAAGCCGATGTTTTGACTAGTATTGGATTTGAAATACTGGTGGATATCTGAAAAATTACAAAAAGAATCTTGATGGATTTGTCTCTTTTCAACAAAAATGAAGTTTTTCAGATCAATTCCAGTAGAAACGTGTGAGAGAGAGAGAGAGAGCCATCTGCATGCAAAAGAACAGTGTAGAGACTGAATGTAGGTCTCAACATCATATTACCTGTATTTTTAGTTGTTGATATTTGCTTGTTTTCTTTACTTCCCATTTTTCCCTGTTTGATCTGATTTTTCTTGTGCAGCATCATACATATGGAAATATGTACGGAATAATTGCACATGTTTAACATATATTGTATTACTTGCCATCTAGGGGAAGGGGTGGGGGCACAGAAGGGAGAAAAAATTTCAGAAACAAGATTTTGCATTATCTTTGCATGTATTTTGGAAACAAAAACGTATTTAAAAATGCAATACAATAGAACAATATTAAATAAAAAGGAATCCTGAAAATTAGAATGAAAGTTTCTCTCACAAAGTTCAATGCAAAATTTCCTTTTGATTATTTTAAAATTTTATCCATTTTAGTAATTTTTCAAGACTATATAACACAATTACTTACAATTATTTTTTTTCCAAATGCAATACTGAACTCTAGATTGGAAGGTGAAAAACAAAACAGAGAAAAACTACAGACACAAATGCATTACCCTTCTTGTGCAAGTTCTGCTGTGCTTGAAGAGGAAAGTCAGACATCAAAACTAAACCTTCAGCGAAAACGAGATAAATTGCTTCTTTTAAAGGACAGCCTAATAGATAAGATTGACATCCTGACAATTGAGCTTTCTAAACTCGAAAATGAGATCTACCAAGTAAATAATGACCATAGAATGAAGACATTACTTTTAGAACAAACTCAGAGACAATTAAAAGAGTTCAAAGATAAATTAAAGCAACTCAAAAACGAAAAATCTATACAACAGAAAAACTTGAATAAATTAATTTTCAAAGAAGAGTCCCTGCAAGAAAGATTAGCCCAAATGCAGAAGAAAATTCAGCTGCTTCAGAAACCTTTTGAAGATTCCCAAAACAAAGGGGTCTTCATATCAAAGGGTGTCCAGGTGCAGTTTAAGGATAGCCCCATGACTTTTTGTGCTGATACTGCAAAAAAAGATCCTGTGCTAGAAGAGAGAAATAAAGAGTCAGTTGATGAGAGATGTATTTCTTTAAGAGACAAACTAGGTAAACTTGAAAATGAGAACTCAAAAAACAAGGTAAGTCTTTAAATATTGTCTGACAAACATTTAATATTTTGAAATGAATTTCAAAGTTATTTTGATCAAGATAAATTAGGAATTTGATTTTCTGATATTAGTAACTTTCAATGTAAAATTTCTGATATGCAAAAAAGGACGATGAGAAAGCATTCATGATAAAAAAAAAAAAAAAACAAGCCAATATCCATTTTTTAGATAAGATGACTAATTTTGATTAAAAAATATTGTGTGCGTTAGCCCATGAAATTTTAAATGCATTATAGCAGTTAGTGAGTGTAGATGGAGTTAAGCACTTTTAAGTAGATACTGATCAACTTGTAGTTCTAATAATTTGCCTAGCATTCCATGTAATGCTGCAATGGAATAAATCATTTGACTCACGGAAACAAGATAAATCCTGAAAAAATATTCTAGGCATAATGTAACAATTCAAATGAGTCATCTAAACTGAGATACTGTTGGACATTACCATTCATAACCATTGAAACATGTTTATCAATCTGAATAGTTTTAATTCAAACTAATATGAACTGATTTTTTAAATATTAAAAAGCTGATCATATTTTTAATAAAATCATAAAGATTACTGACTATGTTTCTTTAGAATTTAGGACAACAGTTCTCTTCAAAGAGACTGTGATTGTGCATTAAGAATTAATTTTGGTGTGTGGTAATAAAGCCATTTTTTAAAGTTTGCTTTTGATTCCCTACTACATATTTATTGTTTATGTCAGTATTTTTTCACTGTTTTTACTAATACTTCTTGCATAATTTCCAGAATTGCAGTTTATGGCATCAGTGCCTTTCATTTACTGAAAATTTAGCTTTTTTACTGTCTAATAGCAGGTCTCATTTTCTCTGATGCTTATCACGTTTGCAATAAGTGGAATACTACCAACTATAGCACTGTGCAGCAATTTCAGATGAAAAAAATTATATTTTATATTTAGTTTTTATGATCAGGTAGTTGGATATAGATTCATTTCATAGTGGAATTTAATGTTTTTGTACTGATTCAGTTATTTTTGTCAATTATCTTTAGACAATTTTACATTTGTTTCTCTTCCTTATTTCCTTTTGAAATATTACTAGAATTTAGTTGACTTTTTACAAGATAATTAATCGTATCTAATGAGATAAAAATGTTAAATGCATTTTACTTTTTAGTTACACTTACTATTGTCACAAATGCAATAGTTTTCTTTATAATGAAACTACACAGGCTTTTTATAATGCATGAATATTAATACACACACATATATATCCTTGTATTTTGTGTGTATATGTATATTTATATATGTATATATGTTTGTATGTTGGTCTTCTACTAGGTTAGAGAATGAAATGAATTTATTTCCCTTTTTTTGTAATCTTGCACCATACTGTATATCTATAAGTGAAAGAGCTACCATATTTTCTATAATTTTCCCCATTTTCTGGAGTATAATTTATAACCTTGTATAAAAAGGAACTGCTTTAAAGACTTAACAGGGGCAGCAGCCCCTCTGTCCCCTTCCTTCTTCCCCCCTCCCTTTTTTTTTTTTTGTTTCTGCTTTCATCAAATCAGATCAATCCCTTCAAGTAATTTTGTCATGCCTGACAAGCCTAACAGTGATCAGATGATAATTCTCCAGGGGAAACTATGTGAGGAAAGAAAATTCATCTTCTTCTCATAAATGTTCTTATTCATATAAGGGCACGTGCAAAGAACTTTTTTTTGAAAAAGAGAAAGGAAAAAACCTAATGTTTCTATCAGATATAAGAAATTATACAGTCTACCTCTACCATTCCCCCACCTTCCATGTGAATTGCATATGAAAAAGTTTATCTCCTACATGGCTTTGGAGGTGTTTTATTTCTGAAGACAGAATGAAAGTAATGGTTTATGATGAGCAAGAAAAGAGGATAGCATTTGGCCCATGCTTGAATGAAAGATGTGTGATATAGGGAAAATAATTTTTTGTTCTACGAACCAAGTTCCAATCCTTTTCTTGATGACTATTTTTATGACAGCTTACTTAACCTCTTTGGGTCTTAACTTTCCTCAAACTGCAAAATGAGGTGATTGCATTAAAAGTCCCTAAGACATTTACTAAAACCATGCTATGATAATCATAAATATATTCAGACAAGTAAAAGCATATTAATTTCATAGAAGATAAAGGTGCTATATAAAATCAGTAATAGAAATTCTACATACATATTTCTATCAGGATACAATAAGAAAGCTACGAGAAAAAATGGCAGATTCCCAAAAAAACCAACTCACGACTTCACAAGAGATTCAGTCCCAACAAAGAGATTTATTCTTGATGCAAAAACAACATAAAGTATGTATGCAACAAATCCATAATTTCTCATTGATTAATGGAACGTTTTCAGTATAATAATTTTTTTAACCAATAGTATAATACATTTTCTGATAATTGTGCCTGTCATTTAAACTAACAGAACGAGACCTATAACATCTACCATTTGTACCCCTTAATACCATTTTTATATTGGGATAATTATATTTACTCATAATATCCTTACAGAAGGAATGATATGTTGTGTGTTTTTTCCTGAGTATTAAGTATATCATACTTTAACTATGTTCTTATGTATGTATGTTTGTGTGTGTGTATAGATAAGTGGATCTATACACAGACACACACACACAGGCTACTTGGTGGAAATATGAATAGAACTTTGCATCTAAAGTTGGAAAGATCTAGGTTCAAAAGTGGCCTCAGACAATATAGGGAAGTTACTTTATCTTTCTTAGCTTCTTTAACTGTACAATGTGTATAATCAAAGCATCCACCTCCCAGAATAGTTGTGAGAATGCAATGAGAAAAGAATTCTAAAGCTCTTAGCACAGTGCCTGATGCATAGTGGATACTTAGGGAATGCTTGTTTCTCTGCTCCAGAAACATAAAAGTCAATATTTTCAGTTATATATAAAAGTAATCATTGTCTCTTATATTTTGAGTAACATCTCTGAATGTTGAGAACCAGTTCCCTTACTTGCTTAACTTCAGTATAACGGTTTTTACTAAGAACTGGTTTATTGCTAGTTTCTTTTTTTTTCAAAACTTATTCTTTCGTATTTGTATGCTAGAGAAATATTTCTGGTTTTCAGAAATCAACATTGGAATAGAATAAATTTTGTTTCCCAAATCAATTTTTTCCTCTATCACTCAATTCTCTTTATTTCCCTGGCATTCTGTTTGGACCATATTGATGCAAATATTAACTTTTTAAAAAGCCTTTGGTGTTGAGGACTGTCATCAAGGAGCTAGATGTGCACTGAACTTGATAAGGAATCACAGGGAAGCCATCAATCTGTGTCTATATGAATGAACTCAGTAAAATGCATTCAGAGCAAACTGGCACCTTCTCTTCCCTTTCTTCTTTCCCTGATTAGGGTAGTGACTAAGCTATATTAGAACTGGGTAAAAATTATGTTTCTTTTTTCTTTAATTAATGAATGTCAGTTCTGTGAATTATACTATGACAGGTTCTGATTAGATTAACAAGAATATGGGAAAGCCATGCTCTCTTGTCTTTGAAGAATTTACAGTTTCACTGAGAAGTCAATGCAAAATAGGGAAAATTTCATAACAATACAAGGTATCATGGAAACAAGCACCAAAGGACTTGTTTTATAAGTAAAGTAAGCATTTATTTAAGAGAGCAAGAGTGAAGGACACACAGAGAGAGAGAGAGAGAGAGAGAGAGAGAGAGAGAGAGAGAGAGAGAGAGAGAGAGAGAGAGAAAGAGAAGGTGGAGGGGGAGAAGGAGGAATGGAGGGCAAGAGAGAGGGAGGCAGACAGAGAGGCAGAAAGAAAGATCACTGTGCTTTTACCTTAGATCAGGTGATACTTAATCTAGTCTTCTTCCCAACATGAAAAAAAAAAAAATAGCCATCACAAAATATCTAAGTTAGCACCTCTGGTGAAAGAGCAATTGCCAAATAGCTCAATTTAATAACATATTTTAGATAATTGCATAAATATAATTTGTCAAAAATCTACATCAGAAAGTTACTTTTCCAAAGATTATTTTTCTCTAAAACATGTATTTGTCCTTTGAGCAGCAATTTCACTATGTAGCTTTATAATCAACAAGCATAACCTTGATCATTTTACACAAGACATCTCTGGTGTAGTGTATTGGTTTGGAACTGAGAAAATTAGAAAATTCATTCTCTGTAATTTTCTAGCTAGAAGACCCTTAAAAACTTTCTCCAGGGGAAACTATGAGAGGAAAGAAAATTCATCTTCTTCTCATAAATGTTCCTATTCATATAAGGGCAGGTGCAAAGAACTTTTTCTGAAAAATAGAAAGTAAAAAACCTAATGTTTCTATCAGATATAAGAAATTACATAGTCTACCTTTACCATTCCCCCACCTTCCATGTGAATTGCACATGAAAAAGTTTATCTCCTACATGGCTTTGGAGGTGTTTTATTTCTGAAGACAGAATGAAAGTAATGGTTTGTGATGAGCAAGGAAGAGGATAACATTTGGCCCATGCTTGAATGAAAGATGTGTGATATAGGGAAAATAATTTTTTGTTCTACGAACCAAGTTCCAATCCTTTTCTTGATGACTATTTTTATGACAGCTTACTTAACCTCTTTGGGTCTTAACTTTCCTCAAACTGCAAAATGAGGTGATTGCATTAAAAGTCCCTAAGACTTTTCCTAAAACCATGCTATGATAATCATAAATATATTCAGGCAAGTAAAAGCATATTTATTTCATAGAAGCTAATGGTGCTATATAAAATCAGTAATAGAAATTCTACATACATATTTCTATCAGGATACAATAAGAAAGCTACGAGAAAAAATGGCAGATTCCAAAAAAAACCAACTCACATCTTTAGAAGAGATTCAGTCACATCAAAGATTTTTATTCTTGAAGCAAAAACTACAGGAAAAGATTGATGAAGACATGCATAAAGTATGTATGCAAAAAATCCATAATTTGTCATTGATTAATGGAACGTTTTCACTATAATACTTTTTTTAACCAATAGTATAATACATTTTTTGATAATTGTGCCTATCATTTAAACTAACAGAACGAGATTTATAACACCTACCTTTTGTACCCCTTAATATCATTTTTATATTGGGATAATTATATTTACTCATAATATCCTTACAGAAGGAATGATATGTTGTGTTTTTTTTTCCGGAGTATTAAGTATATCATACTTTAACTATGTTCTTATGTATGTATGTTTGTGTGTGTGTATAGATAAGTGGATCTATACACACACACACACACACACACACACACACACACACACACACACACAGGCTACTTGGTGGAAATATGAATAGAACTTTGCATCTAAAGTTGGAAAGATCTAGGTTCAAAAGTGGCCTCAGACAATATAGGGAAGTTACTTTATCTTTCTTAGCTTCTTTAACTGTACAATGTGTATATTCATAGCATCTACCTCCCAGAATAGTTGTGAGAATCCAATGAGAAAAGAATTCTAAAGCTCTTAGCACAGTGCCTGATGCATAGTGGATACTTAGGGAATGCTTGTTTCTCTGCTCCAGAAACATAAAAGTCAATATTTTCAGTTATATATAAAAGTAATCATTGTCTCTTATATTTTGAGTAACATCTCTGAATGTTGAGAACCAGTTCCCTTACTTGCTTAACTTCAGTATAACGGTTTTTACTAAGAACTGGTTTATTGCTAGTTTCTTTTTTTTCAAAACTTATTCTTTCGTATTTGTATGCTAGAGAAATATTTCTGGTTTTCAGAAATCAACATTGGAATGGAATAAATTTTGTTTCCCAAATCAATTTTTTCCTCTATCACTCAATTCCCTTTATTTCCCTCCCATTCTGTTTGGACCATATTGATTCAAATATTAACTTTTTAAAAAGCCTTTGTGTTGAGAACTGACATCAAGGAGCTAGATGTGCACTGAACTTGATAAGGAATCACAGGGAAGCCATCAATCTGTGTCTATATGAATGAACTCAGTAAAATGCATTCAGAGCAAACTGGCACCTTCTCTTCCCTTTCTTCTTTCCCTGATTAGGGTAGTAACTAAGCTATATTACAACTGGGTAAAAATTGTGTTTCTTTTTTCTTTAATTAATGAATGTCAGTTCTGTGAATTATACTATGACAGGTTCTGATTAGGTTAATAAGAATATGGGAAAGCCATGCTCTCTTGTCTTTGAAGAATTTGCAGTTTCACTGAGAAGTCAATGCAAAATAGGGAAAATTTCATTACAATACAAGGTATCATGGAAACAAGCACCAAAGGACTTGTGTTATAAGTAAAGTAAGCATTTATTTAAGAGAGCAAGAGTGAAGGACACAGAGAGAGAGAGAGAGAGAGATAAAGAGAAGGTGGAGGGGGAGAAGGAGGAATGGAGGGCAGGAGAGAGGGAGGCAGACAGAGAGGCAGAAAGAAAGATCACTGTGCTTTTACCTTAGATCAGGTGATACTTAATCTAGTCTTCTTCCCAACATGAAAAAAAAAATAGCCATCACAAAATTTCTAAGTTAGCACCTCTGGTGAAAGAGCAATTGCCAAATAGCTCAATTTAATAACATATTTTAGATAATTGCATAAATATAATTTGTCAAAAATCTACATCAGAAAGTTACTTTTCCAAAGATTATTTTTCTCTAAAACATGTATTAATCTACACACCTTACCCCATTGCCGTTCAATTACTCACACTACTGTACCCCACCTTATCCTATTCCTTCCAATCTTATTTTTTTTAGAGATTTTGAAGGATATTATACTCTTTCTGATGTGTATATACCAAGAAAGAATAACACACACACACATACATACACATACTGTACGTGTATAAGAGACACACAAATTCATTTTTCATATTGTTCTTATATGTTAAATTTTCTATTAAGTCCAGGTTTCCTTGAGATAAAATTCTGAAATTAAGATAGTGTTTTGAATGTCCTTTTGTTTTCATTGATTATTATACTTAATTTTTCTTGTTATAATATTTTCATCTACAACATTAAGGTTTTATGTAATATATATTTCATTTTTCCCATTTCAAATTTAATATTTTTAAAATTACAGGACAGTCATCTTTACATTTATGTATATAATTGGGAGTTCCAGATTCTCCCCCTTCCTCTCTCCTTACTATAACCCTTCCTTAGCGCCCCCCACAGCGAAACTACATGTGAAGTGATGCAAAAACCTTCTATCAAAGTCATGTTGCTACAATAGAAAACAGATCTTCTCCCTCCCCTCTCAAAAAAAAAAAAATAAAATAAAAATTTATGCTTCAATCTGTATTATGACACAATCAATTCTTTCTCTGGATGTGAATAACATTTTTCATCATAAGTCCTGCACAATCATTGCATTGATGAGAACTTGCTACTACTTTATACACAGGACATTTCACTTTGCATAATCTCACAGAGAACTTATCTCACTGAAAACATCCTACTAATAGGTTATTTTATAAAATATATATACATATACATATATATACATATATATAATATTCTTATAAAATTATTATTTCAACAGTGATATGTAGCATGATGTATTCTGTCATTCCCAACTGAAGAGCATCCCCTTCATTTCTAATTCTTTGTCCTGAAAAATGAACTGCTATAAAACATTTTTGAATATATAGGCCTCCTTTCCCTTCTTAAAAATAATTCTATTTAGGAGACATGCCATATATTGGTATAGGTCAAAAGGTAAATAAGATTTTTAGGAACCTTAGAACATACTTCCAGTTTGCTTTACAGAATGTTTGAATAAGCTCACAATTCCATTAACAATGCATAAATATCTCCTTCCCCCCCACACATTCATTCCAATATTTGTCATTTTCCTTTTCTGCCCCATTAGCCAATTTAAAAGACTGTACCTCAGAGTTGTTTATGTCTAATTTCTCCGATCTACTGTTAGAAAAATTTTATATGACTATAAATAGCTTGATTAGTTCATCTGAAAACTGTTCATATCTTTATGATTTATCAGATAGGAATATGGCTCCTATTTTTTTTTAATTTGGCTATAACTCTTACATTTGAGAAGTGAAGCTTTCATCAGATAAACTTGCCTCAAAATTCGTTGCACAATTACAATTGCTAATTTTATTCCCCACTAGGTTTATTCTGTTCTCTCTCTTATCACCCTGTCCCTCCTTAAAAGGTTGTGCCTTTTAACCTCCCCTCCCTTAGTATGTCCTCCTTTCTATCACTCTCCATCCTTCTCATACCCCGTTCCCTACCTCCTTTCCTGTAATATAGATTTCTATACCTGAGCGAGTATGGTATTTTTTCTTTGAACCAATTCTGATAGTTCTCTTCTTCTCTTCCTCTCCATTGTAAAATCAGGTTTTTAATTTCCTCTTTTCAGGCAGATAATTTATGTCATTCACCTCTCTCTTTCCCTTTTTCCCTAGTGTATTCCTCTCTTCTCCTTATAGTTTTAGTTTTCAAAATATTATCCCTTCATATTCAACTCATATCTCTGCCCTTTAACTATAGAAACTCCTTCAAACTGTCTGAATCAACTTCCCATGTAGAAAAATAACCAGATAATAACCTTACAAAGTCTCTTATGATTTTACTTGATTGAATATGCCCTTGGACTTTTTCTGAAACCTGTATTTGAAAGTCAAATCTTCTATTCAGCTCTAGCCTTTTTGTCATGAATTCTTGAAAGTCCTCTTATTATTAGTTTTGCTGAATAGGTAATTCTTTCTTGTAATCCTAAGTGCTTTACTCTGGAGATTATCATATTACAAGTCCCCAGTCCTTTAATATAGATGCTGCTAAATCTTTTATTAATCTGACTTTGGCTCAACTATACATAAATTGTTTCTTTCTGGATGCTTGCAATATTTTCTCCTTGATTTGGGAGTTTTGAAATTTCTTTTATTATTCCTGGGAGTTTTCATTTTGGGATCTGTTTTAGGAGGTTTCTTTCCATTTTTATTTTGCCTTCTCATTTTAGAATATCCTAACAGTTTTCCTTGGTAGTATTTTTGAAATTTTTCTAGGCTCTTTTTTTCCCATTATGACTTTCAGGTACACCAATAATTTTTAAAACACCTTACCCAGATTTATTTTCCAAGTTGTTTTCATTTTCTTTTTTCCCCCATTATTTTGTTTTTGTTTGTTTGTTTGTTTGTTTGTTTGTTTGCTCTGAAACATTAATATAAGTTACTTATTCTGGAAATGTGAATTTTGGTTATAATCCTCCCTCCATTGCTATCAAGAATATCATATTCTTAAGGTAGAATCCTTAAAGGTAGAAGTTGCTAAATAGTGTGTTATTCTAACTGTGATTCCCCTGTCCTTGAATTGTTTTTTTCTGGATGCTTGCAAGTATTTTTACCTTGGCTTTGGAATTCTGTAATTTAGCTGTAATATTCCAGAGAGTTTTCATTTTGGAATTCCTTTCAGGAGGTAATCAGTGGATTTTTAAATTTCAGTTTTACTCTTGGGTACTAGAATATCAGGACAGTTTTCCTTAATAATTTTCTTGAAAGATGATATCCAGACTCTATTTTTGGTCATGACTTTCAGGTAGACCAATAATTTTTAAATTATCTCTCCTGAATCTAGTTTGCAGGTTAGTTGTTTTTCCAATGAGATATTTCATATTTTTTTTATTTTTCTTGTTTAAGCGTTATTATATGTTGACTTATCATAAAGTCATAAGCTTCCATTGTGCAATTCTCTTTTATATGGAATTCTTTTCCTTTGTGAGTTTTTGTACCTTCTGTCCCTACTGGCCAATTGAGCTAAAAAGCTAAAGGCATTCTTTTCCTCCTTAGCCTTTTGTATTTCCTTTTTAGGTATTTTTCTCAATTCATGTCCTAATTTTTTCTCTAAGTCTCTTACTTAATTTTCAAGCTTTTCAGCTCTTCCATGTCCTGAGTCTAATTCTTACTTTTCTCGGAGGCTTTGGATGTAGGAGCTTTGACGTTTTTATTTTCTGAGTGTGTTTTGATCTTCCTTACCACCACTACAACTTTCAGTGGTCAGAAGCTTTTATGTTCTCTGCTCATTTCTCTAGGCTACTTATTGCTCAGCTTTTACCTCTTTGATAATGTAGGGTTCTGTTTTCAGAGTGGAGGGTGCTCTGACCCAACTTTCAGGGATTTGGTGCATCTGTTTTCAGAGATTCTTCAAGGAACCTGACCACAAACACTCTTTTCTGCCTTGGAGCTTTTTGGACTGTCCTTGCTCCACTGTAGCTGACTTAGTGCGTTCAAGCAACAGAGTCCTATTTTGCTGATGCTGTGGTTACCATGGTTGCGACTGGGGTCACGGTAGCACTACCTATGCTGGGACGACTTGCCCTACTCCCACCCCTGGTAGCACAGACACTCTTCTGTGAACTAACATGTCCTTCCTGTTGTACCCAGGCAGAGATGTCCAGGAGCTCCCAGCACTGCTGCTGTTTCCACCTTGTGATGATGTTGTCAGGGCCAGGACTAGGGCTAGGGCAGGCCCAGTGACTAGCCTCCTACACCCTGGAGCCCCAGCCCTTTTCTGCTGAACGTCTAAGTCCTCTTTGGTGTTTTTGTCCTGGGATATCTGGAAGCTACCAGTAGTGCTGTGGATTGAGAAGGCCCACCTTGTGGATGCTGCGGCTGGGTTTAGGGCTGCACAGAATTCCCATTCTGGTGTCACAGATGTTTTCTGCTGCTCTTCTAAGTTGTCTTCAGCTGGAAAATATTCTACTCTGTCTTGGGGGATGTTCTGATGCTCTAAACTCTGTTTAGATTCCTTCTTTAAAGTAATTTGGAGCATTTGGGGAATGAGTTGGCTGAATTCTGGCTTTTATTTTGCCATCTTAGCTCCACCTTGAAAGAATATATCGTTGCTACATTTAAAAGCAGGAAAACTTGGATTCAAATCTCACTCTCTGTACACAAATGACTCTGAACATATTTGCATAGGTAGACATTCATATACATGTATGTAAATATGATACCCGTGTGTGTGTGTGTGTGTGTGTGTGTGTGTGTGTATAAAAAGAAGGTCTTATAGAGAAGAAAATTTAGAGTTAGATACTTATTCTGACTTTGAAACTTGGCCTCTACAGAGAGCATGAATGTGCTCACTGATACCGTATTTGGGACATTAGTCATATCTCACAAGTAATGAATTCCTTTTTCCTGGATATTTATGATGTTGCCACATTGATTATTGCTTCAGATGTGGCTGGTATATATCTGAGCCATTCTCTTGAATTCGGCCTTTAAAGGGAAACAGAAACTTTGGGATTCCCCCTTGTGGTGTCAGAGGACACATAAAACAAGTACCTAGCCAAGCCTATCAAAAGGGTAGGATCAAAATGCTCAACCCAGTCTCTTTGGTCAAATTTACTCCATATATATTGGAGATATCTTCAAATTCAAAACAAAATCTTTATATTTCTGCCATGTCAAGTGAATTAGGCTTTTCTTCATCACCCCTTCTATGTGTTATGGATGTACATATGTGTGTATATTTATATTTAATTTTTTCCAAGTATTTAATTTTCTGTTTTGCTCCATGTAAATTGATATACATTTTATATGTGGACTGTCTGTAGCTTAGTGAAGTATTAATATTTACAATTGTTTTAAAGTATAGGCTCATTGTTGATTTTCTTTTTAAAGAAAAATGTTATATTCAGCAAAAAAAAAAATAATAATAGTAATAATAACAAGGGTAACATTTGCCTAGAGTAGAAGGCATATATATATATATATATATATATCAAACCTGAGACATAACTACTATGCTAACAAAGTTCATATTTTTTGGTATATAATTAATAGTGATAAACTCTTGATGCTGTTAATAATAGTATCATCTTTTATTAGATCCCACCTTCTATATGGCCCCTCATTTCTGAGTGTGGGGGGTCACAAAGTTATAATTTGTTAAGGGTAAATATCTGATTTGTATATGTTTCACATATCTATATATCTGGAGTAAGATAAAAAATGAGTTTTTATTAAAAAGGGATTTGTGAGTGGAAAAAATTTAAGCCCTATTTTATAGCTATATATTTTCTGATGAATGACCAATAGTCAAACTTAATTAATGTGTACATTTATTAATAATTTCTTTGGATACCTGCAATTTATAAAAACAAATTTTGTGAGTTGTTTGGATTATCTGTAGTTCCTTATTCTTCATTTACTTCATTTTTTTGAAATATTATTTTAATGTTATTTCAGATTCAGCAGCCGATGGAAAACTCTGTAGCTAAAAGTGATGATGGTATGTTCAAATGATTCATAAGTAAAATGTCACCGTTTATGCTCTATCTTATTTGTGAATATACCTTTAAAATCCCCCTAAAGTGCTATTTCAATGGGAAGAAGAAGAAGAAGAAGGAGGAGGAGGAGGAGGAGGAGGAGGAGGAGGAGGAGGAGGAGGAGGAGGAGGAGGAGGAGGAGGAGGAGGAGGAGGAGGAGGATGTTGTTGTAATAGTGAAATCAAAGTGTGGCTTGTATTTCTTCTGATAGGCAAATAAAATAATTGTCACAGTTCATTTCATTTTGAGCCCGAAGGCAATAATATTATAAATAGGAAATAGAGCTCGAACATAAGCATGAGCAGATAGACAACACAAGCAAATAGACTACTATGAACATCATTTTAATTGCAGTTCCTGTACCGATTGCTACTTCAGAAGGTAAAATGATAATATTAGGTGAACAATCTGATGAGTTGCTCCAATAATAGAAATGGACATTTATTCAGGATCTTAAACTTTGCATTTTGAATATATTAGCTGATTTGAAATTCCAAACAATCCTGTATGGTAGATGACTTCCAGAAAATCTTGAAGTTCTCTCTATGAAATATAGTCCTTAAAATCATGAACAAGTCACTTACCTTCAAAATGCTCAGCAAACTCTTAAGACTCACTTGGACCAATGACCATTTCCATGATTCTCACACCCAGAATTCCTTGATATGATGAACCATTACTGCCAATACAAAAAATGCACATACACACACATGTATAAATTGCTTTTTCTTCTTCTTTTTTTTTTCCACAGATATTTCTGAGCTTCCATCTACATCTCGCTGGGCTTCACCAATAGTATACAGTAGAAGGCCAAATCTGAATTGGGATCCAGTTTCCAGACCAACTCAGCATTACTCAAGAAATTTTAAAAAATATTAATGAACTTTAAAAAAAGGAAAAAATAAAGTACATCGAGAACTCTACTAACATCACTATTCATCAATTTGATATCAAAGCTCTGTATGTAAGACACAAGAGCTTTGACCTGCACAATCTAAGTTAACTAGCTTAATTATAGAAATTTAGCATCTTTCCGCCATTCTTTTTCCTTCTCATAGTGATCAAGCTCAGTGTGACAGAGTTAATAATTAAATGCAAAGCCCCCCCCAAAATTCTTGTACCTCTGAATTAATCACTGGTTTAATAGCAACAGGTAATCATCTTATGACCACTTAGATCATCCAATTCATGACTTGTACCATTTCCTCACACCTACACTAAGGAGAAGCCTGTCCATTTGTGGAATATTTCTTACTTCACCCACCTTGCGACCCTGCTGACATATGATGTCACTCAACTATCACATGTCAATCAGTGGAATTATTCAATTATCTATTATAGCTGTTCTTGAATGTCTAGACATCTAGCCTTATAAAAATCTGGCCCTAGAAAGAGGATGAATCTCAAATGGTGGGAAAGAGCTGAGATCCTCTTCATCACAGAGAACTGTGGATCCTTCCTTTGCTCAGAATCACTTCCTTTGCTCAGAGCTCGATCTTAGGTTCTTGTGTGGAGATGGGATATTCTCAATTTCCACAGTGATAGCTCCTCTGGTGGGATAGTGATGCATGGGTCACAGCCTTTTTTGACCAATCCCTGCAAGGACTCAAAAAGGAAATGTTCACAAAGTGGCATTTTCATGCAAGGATCGTCCATGGACACTGACCCCTTGATATCTGCACATATATTTTCTGCGCCTGAGGTAAGTCTCATCCAGATTATAGAGTCTCCCTTGAATAACCCTAAATTCATTTTCTTTTAATAAGGCTCCTTATTTATCTCAATTCATAACCTTTGGACCACTCACATTCTATTTTTATAAATAGTATATGGCCCTCGTTTTAAATTTTTAAATGTGCACTATTGGTTATTTTACTCTACTTTTTTTTTTTCCTTTATTTTCCTACGTCTGGGGAGATATTCAATAATGGAATTGCCAGTTCTTCATTTTCAGCCAGCTAGCTAATTTTGAAACTTTGTGTTGGTAGGGTTAAAATTATTTTTTTTACCTTTAAATTTATTTGACAAGAAGTAATTATTCTTCTCATCAGAATAAATACCTCCTATTCCTATTATAAATACACTTCTTGTTACTATAAAAAGATAAATTAAACGGATAATTTTGCCTATTATCCTATTTTGCTTTTCTGTCTACTTAATTACTTATGTGCTACAAAAAGGGAAGGAATATCAACCTGCTCTGATCTTGACTCAATTTTCAATGTGGCCATGTAATTGAAAACTGTAGTGAAGTTTTGCTACAATGATTCTATAGTGCAGTTTAAATGGTTTTTCATATTTTTAAGAAAAAGAAATAGATTCTAAACCCTGAAATAAGCCCACAATGTCTTATTCTATACAGATCCCATTGCCACATAATATAAGGCAAGTTCTTTGAATTATGTTTATGATATAAAATGAGACTGGAGCCATTGTGCCACCTCTTCAGCATTGAGGGATTGAATGTTTTTCTGCCTTTTTAAATGCCCCATAGCAAAATCGTTCCTGACTCTCTCTATCCACATTAGGTGGAGGAGTAGATAATTTATTCTGTAAGAATTTAGTTAACTTTTTCTGACCCTCCACTTTTTGAAAACGTGTCACACAATACCGTTTTATCCTTCACAATATGGCATGACATTTTTAGTTTAGTTATATTTTAATGGGGATAAAATTTTAAGAATCATATTTGTCACTCATAAAATTATTAATAGGTATGCAGTATACATTGTGCTCTATATCTAAGTCTTATTTTAAAATTTATCAGGGGATAGAGGGAACTCCAAATTCTTAGTTTGTTTATCAAAATGAATAGTCTTTCTGGTCCTAGACAGTTGAAAAAGCTGGATACAGAATTGAACGTTATAATAAGAAATCATGTACTTAAAACCAATTTCTGATACACATTGGCTAATAGGTTTTATAGAGGGTACTTAACCTTTAGTGCTTCAAGAGTCTAACTCACTAAGAATATAATTTGCAAAGAAATTTCCTATCAGGGGAGGTGATTTGTAGCATTATCAGTTCCAGGCAAATGAAATCTCATACTTACTTGAATGTACCTAGTTCAAAAGAAATCTAGCAACATGTTATTGGACGGATTGGAGAAAATAAATTTTGGAGAATGGTTATGAATCAAATAATACAATAATGTATTCAGTGAAATGGGATAGAAAAAAGTGCTAAATTCACTGCTCATCTCATTGTCTTTAGACTATATTTTAGGGGAGAATGTCAGAAGAAATAATAGATATGCATTGTACTTCTTAATTTGTTTTTGTTTTTGTTTTCAGCTTTTCTCCCCAGGAAGTCTTGAAAAGAGAAAACACACTGGCTTGCATCAGCCTTTTTCTTCTAGGGACGGTAGAATCTGTATAAAAGGGACATTATTTTGGGACCTCTTGCCCATGGAGAACTACAACTATCTCATCCTAAACAGAACAGTCTTAGATATGCCCTGATTTACAAAATGGACTAAACAGCTCATACCATGTCATGCTGAATGTGGCAGGATTATACCTACAAACATTTGCACTGGGAAGAGTGTGTTGAGGAATGTAAAAGAAATGTGTTTTTTCTCAATCTACTTACATAAAAAACTCAGAGTAATTATGTTATGTCAGGTTGTTCTTTCTTTTTATAATAACTGCAAGAGAGATTGTGCTCTGTTAGTGTGAAGCAACCTGCTAATGAAAAGGTTAATTTAACCGAATCACTAACAGATATCTAAGACTTTACAAAAAACTTTTTTTCTACCATCAGAAATGTGATACTTAAGACATTTATCTATAGCATACTTCCATGTAAAGCGAGTCAGGTCTCAAAAAAAACAGTGTAGCAAAATTTCATAAATAATACTTTCATAATTAATACATGCACATCATGTATTAATATTTGTGTTTTAATTGTGTTTTACATTTTTATGAAATAGTGGAAGAAAATTCCTCAAAAGAATCTATAAATAGGTAGGCTTCATAGGAGGATAATATTTTAAGTAATTAATCCTCATGGTCCATACTTTTTTCTGCCCAAGGCTAACACTATTCTTGTGCCCCTCAAAAGACATATCTTCAATGCACAGAATTAGCTTAAGTAATGTGTGTGTATTAAAACATACATGATGCTTATATACATACATGTGTAGAAATACACAATCAAAGCAAATTACAAATACAAAGTAAAAATTGTACAAATAAATAAACATATATAGAAACATAAACACAGGTAGGTATGTAATTTTATGAGCATATATGCTATCCAAAATAAATCTGCAAATAACTGTATACAAATTATATATATATATATATATATATATATATATATATATATATATATACACATGTATATATATATATATATATGCACATGTATATATATATAAACGCACATGTATATATATATATATGCACACATGTATAAGTATGCATGTGTGTGTGTTTATGAAGTTTTTAGCAGATTAGCAACTTTTCTGCTTTAGGGAGTTGCCTATTAACTATGAAAGATCAAGAATCTTGCTTGGGCTCACAAAACCAGTATGTGAAAATGGTAAAATTTGAATGTTTTATTTTTACTACAAAACCTATTCTATATAATACCTTAATATAATTATTAAGAAATGTTTATTAGATGAATGAAGAATGAACAAGCTATGTCCTTCCATATGGCCACACCATGTATTAGCTACCCTGAGATAGATTCCTGCAAAGCCTTTTAAGGCACATCTACAGTGCAAATATGTATCCTCTCATAATTGTGGAAATTCATCTAAGTGACTAGGCAAAGGAGTTATCAACACGAGGTAGGGATTAGTTACTGGAACCAGGATCCTCAATATAGCTAGGAAATGGTATTGGAAATTTCTCAGAAAGGAGAGCAGCAATAGAAAAAAATACAAAAGCCTTTGCTGAGTGATTTCTTCTTAGAATTCTTGTGGACAAGAGTGGTAGAAAACTGCTTGTCACTTTGAGACTTGTACAGAAGTATTCTAGTTCCCAATTAGAGGTCTTAGAGGTCTCTGGGAAGGGGTGGCAAGTCTATTAAAAGGGCACAATGTTTCTTGAGCTTCTAGACATTGCAAAGCATTAGCTGTAAATTGGAATGATGGAGTAAGGGAGGAACGAAGGAAGATGAAGGGAAGGATCAGGAAGATGCCTAGGTGGAAAAAAACTTACGTGTGCCTACAAGAGTTGTTGCATGAGGCATAATGCCTTGATTTCTTGTCTTAGATATGCTAAAAATTCAGTCATAAAAAAAGAACCTCTTTTTTGCATGAGGTTACGCTTAATAATGAGAACTTGATGGTCTTGTTTCAGCATTTACAGTATTCCTGATAATTTTTTTTACTTTTATTATTCCCCTTTTGGAGCTGTTTTAAAGTTTGCTCTAGAAGATTGTGGGAAAAGGGGAGCAGGAGAAGGATATGAACTCAAGGAGGAGAAGCTAATGAAATGTGAAGAAAATTTGGAAGTCTAAATTCTAAAGAATTTTGAAAGAGGCCAAAAGTTTGAAAGGTAATAATAAAGAAATTCAGGAAGCTTTAAGAAATTGATTTGACTTGAGCTGGAGGAGAAAGATTCCATCTTTAGTAGGAAAAGAAAGTGAGCCCAAAGAGTAGTATTGGAAGAATTGAAAGTAGACATAAGGAGGAAGAAGAGATGGAATCCAAATGAAAGAGGAGAAGACATGTTAAAAGAACAGGTATTTAACCAACATCACCCACCTCAAAACAAAATAAAGTCAAAATGGAAACATGGTTTGGGCATAAAGGATGATACCATATACAAATTAGGAGAACATGAGATACATTACATTGATTACATTAAATAAAAATGTTTTGCCCAAACAAAACAAACAGAAACAAATCTTTCAGACAGTATTTCTAATAAAGATCTCATTTCTCAAATTATAAAAAGAATTGTGTCACATTTATAAAAATACAAGTCATTCCCCAATTGATAAGTGGTCAAAGATTATGAACAGAAAATTTTCAGATGACAAAATTAAAGCATTTATAGTTCTATGAAAAAATGCTCTAAATCACTATTGATTAGAGAAATGAAAATTAAAACTCTGAGGTACCACCTCACACCTCTCAGTTTGGCTAAGATGACAGGAATATATGAGAAATGTTGGAGGGCATGTGGGAAAACTGGGACACTGAAGCATCATCGGTGAAGTTGTGAAATGGTTCAACCATGCAGGAGAACAATCTGGAACTATGGACAATGGGCTATAAAATACATATTCTTTGACCCAGAAATGTCATTATTGAGAAGGAAATCATATCCCCAGGAAATCATAAAGGAGCGGGCAGGAGCCAGAAGCACAAATATTTGTAGCAGCTCTTCTTGTGGTAGCAAATAATTGGAAAAGAATTGGATGCTCATCAGTTGGTGAATGGCTGAACAAGTTGTGGTACATGAAGGTAATGAATATTATTGTCCTATAAAAATGATGAACAACCTGATTATAGAAAGGCCTAGAAAGATTAACAGGAACTAATGCTGAGTGAAACAAGCAGAACCAGGAATACATTGTACACAATAACAGCAAGAATATGGGATGATTAACTATGAAAGACTAGGTTCTTTTCAGTAGTTCAGTGATCCAAAGAAAACCAATCCATGCTTCACTTTTTTTTTTTTTTTAATCTCTCCCATGGTTGTTTGTTTTGTTTTTTTCCCCTTTCACTGTGATTTCTCTCCCCCAACACAATCCTTAAAGCAATATGTATTAAAAATAAACTTACTTAAACAAACAAAAAAGAATAGGTAATTAAAGTAACTCAATTGGACATACTTATCACAGAATTAGGACTAAAAAGGTGCCTCCATGCTAATAGAATCTAAAGAGGTGAGAAGAGAAGGGCTTTACCGTTACTGCGCAGGGAGTGTGTCTGAGAATAAAGATACACTGGGTTTGAGTTCCCCTTTATGACATAATTGATTTATGACCCCAAGCAGTCAGCCAATTCTTGTGTCTCTTAGCAACTCTCTGATACACATCTTTTCTATAAGTTCCCTGCACTAATCATTTACAAGTCTTAAACCTCACACTTCTTGAATTTCAGATCAAACCTGACATCTTCATTCCTAGTGAATTGACAAATGTGGAGTTGAAAATCCCTGAAAGCAGATAAACACAGCAAGTGTAAAAAAAAGATGCGGCCAAATAAAGATAAAGATTAATAATTTTTTTTTAAACCTTGTCAAGAGGCAAAGGTAATCATTTATTCAAATTATGGTTAAGAAATTAATTGCTGTTGTATTCTGTATCTTTTTTGATTGATTAGAAATATGAAAAGTATATGATTGTTATATAACTGTATATACATATATGTGTTAAACAGATCCAATAACTGATTTTATATGTATTTTACTTAAAATTGAAAGTACTATTCATACTAAAAAGAATCACTTGCCTTTTAGACATGCAAAGAAAACATTCAATGAAAAGAATAAGGATTGTAAAAAAATGTAAAAAAAGGACCTTGAAGTACAACAAAGATTCAACTCCCCACTGGGACTCAGCATTACCTCTCAAGCTCAAAGATGGACCTCCAATGAAATAAGGGACTTTTCAATCATTTCTCTTGAAAAGATCACAACTAAACAATTTTGACCTATAAACATAACTTTCAAAAAAGCATTAAAGGATAAATTGGGAAAAATATTATCTCATTTTATTAAAAGGTTTACATTCCTATATGGGAAAATGATACTTTTTAACTTTTGAGAATTGTATCTTATTAGGGCAGTTAGAAACAGTGTGTGGGTATAAGTTAGTTTAAATCAATAATATTTTTAGAAATAGATAAATAAAACAATTCCACCATTAAGGGATTCTGGGAGAAGAATAAAAGGGGGGTAAAGTGAAATGAATTTAATCACATGAAGAGACACAAAAGACAAAGTAGTAGCAGGGGAGAAGAGAGCAGGATTCACACTATTTGAAGCTTAATTGATTTTTAAAGTCCTTTTAAACCTCTTCCAAGAACTTTTTTAATTTTTAAAATTTTTCTTTGTAGCTTTCTGGAAAACTACTTTGGTTTGTACCCTGATTTTTTTCTAACATCATAGTAGTTTTCCATGGCCAGATTATTTCTCTAGTTTTACTCATTTTTGATAATCTGTATTCTGGCTGTTGACTATGTTATACTTGGGTTTTGCCACACAGAGTAAGGTATATCTCAGACTCCTTTTTTTCTATGTTGTTGTTTTATGAATTTAAGGGGGCCTACTATTCCTTCCACTTTTTTTATAATCTGAGACCAGCTGTGGTCAGTGCTCTTCCAGTTCATGCTTTGTTCTATAAGTGGTCTGAGGTACTCCCCTCCACTCCTGACATTGAGGAGGATAACCCAGCATTAATACCCAAGCACTCTGGTACCCCTGCAGTGTCTCAGGCAACTGGAAGAGCCAATTTATTTCTGTTACACCCCTATGGATTACTCTAACCTGGTAGCTCCCATAGAGCTACTCTTAATGCCCGTCCATCGGCGGCACGGCTAGGCCACACTTACCCGTCTTTGGGCCCCAACCCGGATCCCACAGAGACAGACCACCAAAAGGTAGGGGTGAAGCAAAAGAGAATTTTATTCTGAGATAGTACATATTTATACCCCACTGATGATATGGGGGAAAGGAGGAGGTCTTCTAGGAACCTGGCATAATGGGATTGGCCCAAGAAGAAGGAAGGAGGCGTGCTAGGCTTTGAGAGCACTAAAGAGGGAGGCGTGGTACCTGGAGTCAGACACTGTCTCTTGGGGCTATGCCCCTCCTCCACATAGGACTGGCCTGTGCCTCAGAACCTCTCATCCCTCAGGTCCTCCCACATGACTTGAACTGCATTCTTTGCTTCTAGAGGCTTTTTAACCCTTACAATTCCCCTGCCTTCAAACTAAAACTTTACTCTTTTGCAAATGACAAATAGCAGGGCCTCATCCTATTGTTCCTTCATTGCAGAGAGCTCAAACTGTCAGCACTCTGGGCTTTGAATTTGAGGGCCTCCAAAATCTTCTCCACATCAGCCACCCAATCCCCACACTATCTGTGGGATCAACCTTTCTAAACTAAAATGGCAACAGATTTAATTTCCTTGAAGTCTTGTTCTTGTTTAATAGGCAGTCACTATTCTTGGCTTTCTGCACTTCAATCAGATCAAATCATTATCCCCGTGGGTCATATCATTGCTAATGTCCTCCAAAGTTATCTCAGACTGCCCTATGATTTTAATGCAACTTTGATTATTTCCACTGCTCTAAAATTTAATCTCAGCCATTATTTGTAAGAGGATTTAAGAAAAGCAAGTACTTTTTTGCTAAGTTCTTCCATTTTTCCTCAATTCTTCCTGTTTGTACACATTCCATAAATACTCAATTTAATTCCATATTTCCCAACTGCTTTTCTATCAGTCTTCCTTTATTCTACCAGCAATCAGCTCTGACTTTTCTTCAGTCTCATCTTAGAAAACTTTAGACATTTTAAACCAGATTTTAACTTTTGACTTAATGGAACCAAACTTTGGTAGGGTTAATGTGTGGTCCAGTAAGAAATTTCATATGTAGTTCTCATTTTGTTGGGAAGTAAGGCAAGAAAGGATATATAAAACATTTTTGTTTGTTGTGTTCTTATAAAAAACATTTTTTTTTCTTTTATATTAAAATATATCAACTTTTTATATTCAAAATATATGCAAGGATAGTTTTTAAACATTGCTTTTTGCAAAACCTTGCATTCCAATTTTTCTCCCCTTCCCCCCGTCCCTCTTCCTTAGATGGAAAGTAATCCAGTATATATTAAACATGGTAACAAGATATGTATATCACATATAGTCATACATATTTATACAATTATCTTGCTGTCCACACACATACACACACACACACACACACACACACACACACACACACACACACACACACAATCAAAAAGGAAGAAAAACCAGAAGGAAAATAAAATTCAAGCAAACAACAACAAAAGGGAAAATGCCATGCTATGATCCACACTCAGTTCCAGCAGTCCTCTCTCTGGGTTCAGATGGCTCTCATTATCACAAGATCATTGGAACTGGCCTGAATTATCTCATTGTTGAGAAGAGTCATAGCCATCAGAATTGATCATCCTATAATATTGTTGTTGCCATGTACAATAATTTCCTGTTTCTACTCATTTGACTTAGTATCAGTTCCTGTAGGCCTCAACAAGTCTCTGAAATCATCCTGCTGATTGTGTCTTATAGAACAATAATGTTCCCTAAGCCAAGAAGGTGGGAGAAGACATGAATTTTTCTGAGATCTTCCCATATCCCTCAAGTTAACAGCACATTAAGCCTTTGCACATGTTTTGGAGTGACAGAACCCACAAATATTTGGAGTGAAGCAAATTTCCAGCCAAATATAATTTAGAAAATTTTCAGAAAAGGTCTGTTTCAATTGGGCATGAAGGAAGGCAGGCCAAGCACAAGCAGTCACATAGAAACCTGAGTATGGGCAATGCAAAAAACCTAGAGTAGTGTGAGCTTTGTGCTCCAGCAATCTACCAGGAGGAATCTATGGCAGTGTTGGCTACTCTGTCCTGATTGTAAGCTAGTAGATCAGCAGATTAGCTGTAAAACATTCAACACAAATTCCAAAGTCAAATAGCAAGTCCCTAAACCCCAGAAGATCAAGACTTGGCCATACCCACCCAGCACCAGAAGTTAGTCCGCACTGACTGAGGCAGTGACTGTTGCCTATAGAAGAAGCTTGGAAAATCTCCCCTTTGCCCTAAAAGCAGACTTTGACCTTTTAAAAAATGAGTAAAAAAGCAAAAAGAACTCTATAGTTTATGGAGAAAGAGTATACATTTTTAAACCCTGAGGACACTAAAAGCAGAGCATCTCCAGATGAAGCCTCAAAGGCTTATGTGAATTGGCCCCCATCTCCCAGGGATATCCTGGAAGAATTCAATAAGAATCTTCAAACAAGAAAAATGAGGAAAGGAAATGAAAACTTTCCAAGAGGGTTTGGGAAAAGAAATAGAAATTATTTGAAGAAAACTCCTTATAAAATAGATTTAAAGAAATGGAAAAAGCATATCATTCTTTAGAAAATAGATCTTATAGCATAGAAAAAGAAAACAGTTCCTTGAAAAAAGAGAAATGGAAATGGAGAAAATGGAAATTTAAAAAATATATAGAATAAAATTTTAAAATTCAATTACCCAAATACAGAAGGAGCTAAAAAAGTAACTGAAGAAAATAATTCAATAAAAATGACAAATGAACAAATGGGAATGAATGAGATATCAAATATCAGTCAAAAAATAGAAAAAGAAAAAAAAAAAAGAAAATTTCCTAATTGAAAAAACATCTGACCTGTAAAATAGATCTAGGAGAGATAATCTAAGATTATTGGATTTCCTAAAAACTATGATGAAAAAAAAAAATCCTAAACATCATATTGTAGAAAATCATCAAGGAAAACTGCCCTAATGTCCTAGTATCAGAAGGTAAAATAGCCATTGAAAGAATTCACCAATCACCTGAAAGAAACTCCAAAATGAAAACTACAAGGAACATTTTAGCTAAATTTTGGAATTATTGGAAACAAGGAAAAAATACTGCAAACAGCCAGAAAGAAGCTTCCACTTTAAAGGATCAAAGAGCCTGGAACCTGCTATTCCAAATGACATAATAATTTATATTGTAGCTAAGAATCAATTATCCAGCTAAATTGAGCTTTATCTTTCAGGGAAGAAAATGGACATTAATTGAAACAGATTAGTTTCATTTATTTCTGATGAAAAAAAATGAGAGCAGAACAAGAAACTTTTAAGAAATTTGTCCTAAACCAATTGTTTTTGATAATACTTTTTATGTTAAAATATATGCAAAATAGTTTTTAATATTCATCTTTTTTAAGCTTTTTATTTTCAAAGCATATGCACAGATAATTTGACAACACTGACCCTTGCATGACCTTGTGTTTCAGATTTTCTTCTCCTTTCCCTATCTTCTCGCCAAGATGGCAAGCAATTAAATATGTTAAACATGTTGAATATGTTAAACATTTTCAATTCAATATGTATAAACATATTGATACAACTTTCTTGCTGTGCAAAAGAAATCAGATCAAAAAGAAAGCAAATGAGTAGGAAAAGAAAATGCAAGTGAATAACAAAAAGAGTGAGAATGTTAAGTTGTGATGCTCATTCAGGTTCTAGGGTCTTGTCTCTGGGTATAAATGGTTCTCTTTATCACAAAATCATTGGAACTGGCGTCAATCATCTCACTGTTGGAAAGAATCACGTTTATTAGAATTGATTGTGATATAATATTGATGTGTTTTATACAGTAATCTCCTGGTTCTGCTAATTTCATTTAGCATCGGTTCATGTAAGTCCCTCCAGTACTTTCTAAAATCATGCTCTTGATCATTTCTTATATAACAATAATATTTGATAACATTCATAACTTAATTAGTCATTCACCAACTGATTGGGTATCCACTCAGTTTCCGGTTTCTTGCCACTATGACGAGGGTTGCCACTGTGACAAAATGATTTGAAAATCAGTTTCACTTTTAAGGCCTCATTTAAAATGAGGCCTTAATCAGAACACATAAATGTGAAAATGATTTCCCAATTTACTGCCTCCCTTCTGATCTTGTCTGTATTAATTTTGTTTATAGAAAACTTGTTAATGTAATATAATCAAAATTGCCTATCTGGTGTTTAATTATGACTTTTAGTTCTCCTTTGGACACAAATTCTTTCCTTCTTCACAGATCTGAGAAGCAAATTATCCTATGTTCCTCCAATTGACTTATATCACTCTTTATGTCTAAACATGAACCCATTTAGATGTTATCTTGATATGTAGTATCAGGTGTGGGTCAAGACCTAATTTCTTCCATACTAGTTTTAAATTTTCCCAGTAGTTTTGTGAAATATTGAGTTTTTATCCAAAAAGCTGAGGTCTTTGTGTTTGTCAAACACTAGATTGCTATACTTACTACCTATTTTATCCTGTGATCCTAACCTATTCCACTGAGCAACTAGTCTATTTCTTACCCAGTACCAAACGGTTTTGATAACCACTGCTTTGTAATATAGTTTTAGGTCTGGTATAGCTAGGCCTTCATTAGCATTGTTTTCATTAATTCCCTTGAAATTCTTCACCTTTTGTTTTTCCAGATGAACTGTGTTACTATTTTTACTAGTTATGTAAAATAATTTTGGGGGAGTTTGATTGCTATGGCACTTAATAAGTAGATTAATTTAAGTAGCATTGTCATTTTTATTATATTTGCTCAACCTACCCATGAGCACTGGATATTTTTCAAACAGATTAGGTATGACTTCATTTGTGTGGAAAGTGTTTTGTAGTTGTGTTTGTATAGTTTTATTTCATACTATCAGCAATTATTTTGAATGGAATTTCTTGCTTCTGGGCTTTGTTGGTAATATATAAAAATGCTGATGATTGATGTAGGTTTATTCTGTATCCTGCAGTTTTGCTAAAGTTGTGAATTATTTCTAGTCATTTTTAGTTGATTCTCTAGGGTTCTAGTATGCCATCATATCATCTGCAGAGAGTGATACTTTGGTTTCCTCATTACCTACTGTAATTCCTTTTTCTTCTCTTATTGCCAAAGTTAACATTTCTAATACAATATTAAATAGTAATGGTGATAGTGGCATCCTTGTTTAACTCCTGATCTTATTGGGAATGGTTCTAGTTTGTCCCCATTACATAGGATTCTTGCTGATGGTTTTAAATATATCTACTGATCATTTCAGGGAAAAGTCCATTCATTCCTATACTCTCCAGTGTTTTGAATAGGAATGGGTGTTGGATTTTATGAAATGCTTTTTCTGCATGATCATACGATTTTTGTTAGTTTGGTTATTGATTTACTTGATTATGCTGATGGTTTTCCTAATATTGAATCAGTCTTATATTCCTAGTTTAAATCCTACTTCATCTTAGTGTATTATCCTGGGGATGATTTTCTATAATCTCACTGCTAATATTTGATTTAAGATTTTTGCATCAATATTCATTAGGAAAATTAGTCTACAATTTTATTTCTTTCTTGCCTGGTTTAACAATCAGCACCATATCAGTGTCATAAAAGGAATTTACTAGGCATTCTTCTTTCCCCATTTTTTCAAATAGTTTATATAGTATTGGAATCAATTGCCCTTTGAAGATTTGGTACTATTCACATGTAAATCCATCTGCCTCTGGAGATTTTTTTGTAAGGGAGTTGATTAATAACTTGTTCTATTTCTTTTTCTAAAATGGGACTACTTGAATAATTCTCTCTTCTGTTATCCTGGGCAATCTTTGCTTTTGCAGGTATTTTTCCATTTTACTTACATTATCAAATTTATCTGCATATAGTTGGGCAAAATAACTCCTAATTATTGCTCTAATTTCCTCTTCATTCGTGGAAAGTTTTAGCTTTTCATTTTGAAACTAACAATTTGATTTCTTCTTTCCCTTTTCTAATCAAATTAAAGGTTTATTTTGTTTTTTTCCCCATAAAACCAAGTCCTCATTTTATTTCTTAATTCAATAGTTTTCTAATTTTCAGTTTTATTAATCACCCTTGTATCTTTTGAATTTCAAATTTGGTATTTAATTGAGGTTTTTTTTTTTAGTTGTTAGCCCAAATTATTCATCTTCTCTTTTTCTATTTTTTTGCAAGTAAGCCTCTAGAGATATAAAATTTCTGCTTTGGCTGCATCCCACGAATTTTGGTATGTTGTCACATTATTGTCATTCTCTTGGATGAAGTTAGTGATTGTGCCTATGATTTGTTTTTTCACCCATTCATTCTTTAGGCTTACATTATTTAGTTTCAAATTAATTTTTGGCCTATTTTGCCTTGGCCTTTTGTTGCATGTGATTGTTACTGCCTCATGATCTGAAAAAAATGCATTTACTATTTCTGCCTTCTGCATTTGATTTTGAGGTTTTTATGCCCTAACACGTGGTCAGTTTTTGCAAAAGATCCATGAATCACTGAAGAAAAAGTCAATTCCTTTCTGACTCCATTCAATTGTCTCCAATCAATGGTCTGTCATACCTAACATTGCTAACATTTTGTTTACTTCCTTAATGTCTTTCTTATTTATTTTGTCATTTAGTTTATCTAGTTCTGAGAGAGTAAGGTTGAGAATCCCCCACTATCCCCCACTAGTATAGTTTTGTTATCTATTTCTTCTTGCATCTTCCTTAACTTTTTCTCTAGAATTTGAATGCTATACCTCTTGATGCTTATATATTTAGTATTGATGTAGCTTCATTATCTATGGTACCCTTTAGTAAGATATAGTTTCCTTCCTTATCTGTTTTAAATAGATCTATCTTTGCTTTTGCTTGATCTGATATTAGGATTCCTACCCCTGTTTTTTTGTTTGTTTTTTCTTTTTTTTTTTTTTTTTTTGGTTTGTTTGTTTAACTTTACCTAAGCACAATAGATTCTGGTGCAGCCCATTACCTTCACTCTATATGAATTGTTCTGCTTTAAATGTGTTTCTTGTGAGCATATTGTAAAATTCTGGCTTGTAATCCAGTCTGCTATCCACTTCCATTTTATGGGGAAGTTCACCCTGTGTGGTACAGAAATGGTGAGGGGTCACCATTTAATTAAAAAAAAAAAAAAGCTGGAGAGATCTCTAGAATAAAGCAAAGTGTATTGTATATTCTCAGGAAAGGTCCCACCCTTGGAGCAGACAATAGCAGAGAGGAAGTGCCTCCTATGGGCAGGATGGCACTTTTAATCCCTAATGCAAAACACCCCCTCCCACCACTGACCCTCATCCTCATTGGCTGAGACTCTTACATTCTAAACACAAGATCTACCCATGAAATTGAACTTGACCAATAAGTATATAGTTGCCCATATTTGACTGAAATAGGGAGGAAATTGTGTCATGGGAGGATGGCAGGAAGGGGACTCAATTATGCCCTTGAATCGATGCTCAAAATCCTTCAGGCCTACTCAAACTCTGAAGTAGATGAAGTGTTACTCGATTTTCACAACTGTCTTGAATGATCTCACCTCATCTCATTCAATCCCATTCCCATTCACAGTTAAAATAACATTCTGTATTTCCTGCCACCTTATTTACCCTATAATGCTTTTCTCTTTTCTTTCCTCATACCCCGTATTTTCCTTTTGATGGCTACCTCCCTCAAAGTCCTCCCCCTTTAGAGTGCCTCTTTTTTACACTTTTCCCCTAATATTCCTGTTTTCCATTCTATTAGTCTTTTCCTTTCTTCCCCCCCTTTCCCTTCCACTTCCCTGCAAGGTGAGACAAGTTTCTCTGTGAAATCAAATATGTCGAATATGTTCTCTTAGAGCTAAACCTGGTTCTCTTAGAGCTAAACCTGATGAGAATAACATTTACACAATGCTCATCCCCCTCCCTTCTTTCCCTCAATTATAATAGGTTTTCTTTGCCTCTTCAGAAGATGTAATTTTCTTTATTGTACCTGCCTTTTTCCTCGTTTCCCAATTTTATCCCCTTTACATCTCTAGTTTCTCTTTTATGAAATGAAGACCATCTCATTTCTCCATTTGGGGTTTCATCTGGAGTTGCTTTGCCATTAGGAACCTCAGGATTTGAAGCCTGTTCTCTCTCTCCATAATTGCTGTCTATGGTGAGAGTTCTTTGTGATTTTTTAGTCATTTTTTAAGGCTTCAAGTCTGTTCAATGCAAAAGAGCAGCAGGTACTTTAATTTGCCATGGGCCATTCTGCTGATTTCCAGTGTTAGGTAATGATGGCTAGGTCCAGCATTCTTCCAGGGCTCTTTGGTTTAAAATTTGCCAAATTTGGCAAATCTACCAAACCACTTGCTTGCAACTGGGACAGAGTAGCTTAAGAGGTTGGTAGGAGAATTCCCAGTTGTGTGGAAGCTTCAAAGCTCTGACTTCCCACTGCAGTTCCTTTCTCCAGTCTCCTTTTACTGTAGTCTGGGGTGGGCAGACTGTCCCCCTGCCCATTTGAAACAGACCTGTTCTGAAGTTCTTCCAAGGTATCTTCTTCTGGGAATGTGTTGTACTCCAATTGTTTGTAGATTCTTTGATTCCAAGACCTGTTTAGAAGTTCAATCTATTGTTGGTTTGAAAGTCAGAGGTGGTCACAGAAAGTTGCATTTGCTCTCTACCATCTTGGCTCCACCTCCCAATATTCATCCTTCCAAAACCTTGTGTTACACATTTTTCTCTTTCCCTTCACCCAAACTCCTCTTTAGATGTCAAGCGATCCAATAAATGTTAAAGATGTAGAATTCTTCCATGTGTTTGTGTGTGTGTGTTTTCATAATTATCATGTTACACAAGAAAAATCAAAATGAAAAAGAAAAAAAGAAAAGAAAATGCATGAAAACAACAACGAAAAAGAGTAAAAATACTAAATTTTGGTCTGCCCTCAGTCCTCACAGTCTTCACCCTGAGTGTTTTTGATTTTCTTCATTATCAGTCGACTGGTTTGAATCATCTCATTGTTGAGAAGAGCCACAAGCCACATGCATCAGATCTTGCTGTTGCTGTGTACACTCATTTCACTTACCATTAGTTCAAGTTCTGCTGATCACTTATTATAGAAACCAATATTCTATAACATTCATATAACCACAACTTATTCAGCCTTTCAGCCATTCTTCAGCTCATAGTCATCCACTCCATTTCCCGTTTCTTGCCACTACAAAAAGGGCTGTCATAAAGATTTTTACACATGTAGTTCCATTTCCTTTTTTAATGATCTCTTTGAGATACAGATCCAGTACAGACACTTCTGGGTCAAATGGTATGCACAGTGGGATAATCCTTTGGGCATAGATTCAAATTTTTCTCCAGAATGGCTGAATCAATTCACAATTCCACCAAAAATGTATGAATGTCTTTATTTTCTCACATCCCTTCCACCATTCACTATTATCTTGTTCTGCCCTTAACCAATCTGACACATTGGTAGTGATAGCTCAGAGTTCTCTTAACTTGCAATTTTCTAAACAATACTGATATAGAGTACCATTTCATATGAACAGAAATGGTTTCAATATCATCATCAGAAAATTGTCTTTTCATATCCTTTAACCATTTATCATTTGCAGAATTATTTGAATTCTTATAAATGTGAGGCAGTTCTGCATATATTTTAGAAATGAAGCCTTTATCAGAATCTTTGAATATAATCCCCCCACCTTTGCCACTTTCTTGCTTCCCTTATATTCTTTGTAACAAATCTTTTCAACTTAATGTAATCAAAATTGACTATTTTCATTTCATAATGGACTACAATTCTTCTTTGGTCACCAATTCTTTCCATCTCCACAGGTCTGGAGAGTCGACTATCCTTCGTTGTTCTGATTTGCTTATAATATCACTATGTCTAAATCATGAACCCGTTTAGACCTTTTCTTGGTATGGAGTGTTTCATGTGGGTCAGTGCCCAGTCTCTGCCATACTAATTAGTGAGGTCTTATCCCAGAATGTACTTACTTTTTAAAAAAGAACATTAAACCAAGTATCTGAATTAATTGATCTGTTGGATTGGGATATAGTTAGTATTTTCCATTAAGATTTAATGAATATTTATAATTGGGGGCATAATGAATAGAAGAATAAACCTACAATCAGTAAAACTCAAGTTCACATTTAGCTTCAAGAGCTTAGTGGCTGTGGGATAACCCATTTAATCTCCTTCTTCCTCAGTTACTCCTCTTTTGCCTCACCTGTAAAACAGGGTTATCACTTGGACCTGCCTCTCAAGTTGAGATTAGAAAATGAGAGAAAATCTGTCAAGTATTTGAAAACTTAAAGCCCTGCATAGAGATTAGTTGTGTGGTATTTTTACTGCATTCAGATTAGTTGTGTGGTATTTTCATTGCATTCTGGATTGGGATGTGGATCAGTGTTTGGCTACTTGAGAAGGCAGAAATGGCATCCTTATCAAATTTGCATATGACACAAAGCTGAGAGGAGTAGCTAACACACTTCATAAGGGCGGGATCCTTAACAGGTCAAAACATTAGACCAAAGATAAGTTGAAATGTACCAGTGATAAATGTCAGATCAGAAGGATAATAAGAGAGCACGTTGTTTTTAAATATCTAAGAATTTACTTGAAGTAGGTTCAAAATAGCCAACTGTGTAAAATGGCACCACAACAAAACGTTCATGTAAGGAAGCACAAATATAAAAATAGCATCATTCATCTCTATGCTTCCCTACTCAGTTCATACCTAACATTTTGTAATCAGTACTGGATGACATTTTAAAATCGTTACATAGGCTGCCCTGCCTGGATTGAACCCCATAGAACAAGAACAAGTATATGACTTCCAAATTCACCACCAAGCTTCTGCCTTCAGCCTCCTCTCTCCACTGAAAGCAGCATCGGAGGATGCAATACCACACTTTCTACTTCGTTTCTTTAGGGAAGGCAGCCCTGGGCTCTCACATAACTCATATTTGCATCTGATGGCCTAACTGATTTCAGTTCCCAGGAACACAAAGTGGCATCCCTCATGTCCCATTTTTTCCCTGCTTATTCCTAATTTTCGTGTCTAGACTTTTGCCTTGTCTCCTCTTTTAGATTGTAAGCTCATTGAGGAAAGGGGCTTTCTTTTTATTTGTTGGATGCCCAGAATTAAGTAGAATGTGCATCATATCATAGACATTTTTGACTGTTTATTGGCTTTTGATGTATTAGTTTATTCTAATTTTGATAAGCTTGAAAGTATCCACCAAAAAAGTATCCAACAAAATGATAAAAACTTCTTGATTCCATTTCATTGAATTGTTTGAATTGTTTAGGATGACTAAAGATGAGTTTCAGTGGGGAATAGCTGCATTCAAGTATTTGGAGAAGAATTTCAACTTGATCTGTTTACTCCTAAGAGTTCAGAAACAAGAATAAGAGTTTAAGCTGAAATGAAATCAATTAATTTTGATGTCAAGAAATTCTTCCTAACTTGAGACTTTTGCAAAATTAGATTGAATTGGTGGTCAATTTTCTTTCATTAATGGTGTTTGGGCAAAGGCAGGAGAGTCAATTATCAAATGTATCATAATGGGGTTTACGTTTTTGGTATGGGAGGAAGCCATTAGAAGGCCACAGAGGTCCCTTCCAATTCATACATTCAATTAATTATGTTAAAGTGCTTGCAATGGTGAGATTGAAATAAATGTTTATGAAAATTCAAAGTGTGGTGTTAATTGAGTCTTACCTCTCCTTGGTTAACAGATGGAGAAACCAAGGCACAGAAAGGTTAAGTGATCTGTCCAGAATCACACAGGTAGTAAGCATTGAAATATGATTTGAACTTAAGACTTCCTGAGTCCAAGTCCATTTATTTGTCTACTCACCATATTATCTTGTCAACAAAAAGTGAGGCCTCTGAAGGAGTTATCTGGATTTAAGAGAGAGCTTTTAATCTATACTCAAATGTTCTATCCTTAATCCATCAGGCAAAATTTATAAAATACTTATAAATATTAGCCCCAGATTAGTAAGATCTCACCAACTGAAACCCATCTCTAAATAAAGTAAGAATTCCTAGAGAAGGAATGTGTTATATTCCACAATGTGTTATAGTTATTAGTGAGGCTAGCTCTATTTAACTAGTACAATTTAATTTTTATCCAATTTAAATGTTCGAGAACCTCTACCAAATATAATTTGATGTCAACTGTTCTTTCAAATGATAACATTTACAGGTCTTTCCACTCATTGCATTCATGCCTAGGGAGAAATTGTTTAAAACCATATTATCCCCAAAGGTATCATGCATTTTTTCCCTTGCATTGTATCTGGAAGATGAATTTACTTAAAGCTCGACTAAGTGGAGAGACAACAGATTCATCTCCAGGTGATCTTCCTTGATCTTAGAGATAAGTAAGGCATGATGCTTGCTACAATGGAACTGGCCACCCTCAAAAGTTAATGAATTTGAACAATTCTCCGGAAATCCCTCCTGCATCTCGTGGACAGAATCTAAATAAAGATTGACAAATAAACCTGGGCCCCACCAAGGATCTTTATTGTCCCCAAAACTCTAAAGTAGGACTATTGCTTGAGGCAAAGATTCAAAGGAGAACACACAAACTCATAATGTTACAATAGTCAAAGTGTGAAAACCCAACATCTGCCCAGAGTCTTAATGAAGGCAGCAGGCTCTTTTGACTCTATTTGCACATAATAGATTAAAACTTGAGACCTTTATCATCTATTAGACTACATTGTAAGCAATTATTTCATGTATTAACTACTTAGTCAGAACAAAGTTTTGGGGGGGTTGTTTTTGTTTTTGTTTTTCCTTTTCTTTTACATTTTTACTGTAAGAAATCTTTCCAAGATGTTACCCAGGCTAAGATCTAGACAGACAGTAAAAGAAGTCCTATATTTAGGGTAATGGATGTTTTCCTACACATTGTGTTAATTCTCCTTTTTGTCATTCAGGTGATAGGGAAATTGATAAGTCTTTTTGACCAAGGAGTCAAGTGACCCACATCATGTAACTGAACATCTTCACTGTGATATTGCCCAGCCTCTCATTGTAATAATCATTTTCTCATCAGTTGTTAAGCAATCAGAGTGGATTGCCGTCCTCAGAAACAACTCTTCCAAGAGCATATAAATTAGCACACCTCTGTGAGAATGGTCATTTGTTCTAAGAGGGATGATTGAAAGACCATTCTTGTATTTAAATGCTGGCATTATAAACAAAAAATATGATGATTCAGAAATTATCTCAAACTTTTTTGAATTCCACTGAAGTGTGGGTAGAAATGACTGTCTTGAAGGAAGCAAATGTAAGAGAACCATTTAAAACACATTTGTGGCAGAATGTGTTGGCTCTTGAAAGATGGTATTTGGTGTTCTAGATGACATCCCTGATATAAATGTGTTAGCCAGCATCAAAGTGTACCATTGCACAGCATAGCAATGGATCTTCTCTTGGGTGACATAAAAAGGGATTTCTTTTTTTGTTTGTTTTGTTTTGTTTTGTTTTTTTTGTTTTTGTTTTTATTTTCATTCTTTTTATTCATGGTACATATTATTCGATCTCCCATTATTATACCTTTCCAAAGGTTCTATTTCATTCTGGAATCTTAGAATATATTCCTTACTCTCTTTTATCTTGTAGAAATTCTAGCTCCCTTCAAATCTCAGCTCAAGTGTTTCCTTTTTTAGCAGACCTTTCTTTTTCTTTTTTTTTAAATGGTTTTTATTTACCAGATATATGCATGGGTAATTTTACAACATTTTCAATTGCCAAACCTTTTGTTGTATATTTCCCCTCCCCACACCAAAGATGGAAGGTTGACCAAAACATGTTAAATATATCAAAGTATAATTTTTTTTATTTATTATATATTTTTATAATATTATCCCTTGTATTCATTTTTCCAAATTATGTCCCCCTTCCTCTACTCCCTCCCCCCGATGACAGGCAATCCCATACATTTTACATGTGTTACAATATAACCTAGATACCTGCATTCCTGGAATAAATCCTACTTGATCATAGTGTATTATCCTGGAGATGATTTTCTGAAGTCTTTTTGCTAATATCTTATTTAAGATTTTAGCATCAATATTCATTAAGGAAATTAGTCTATAATTTTCTTTCTCAGTTTTCAATCTACCTGGTTTAGGTATCAGTACCATGTGTGTGTCATAAAAGGAGTTTGGTAGGACTCCTTCATTCCCTATTTTTTCAAATAGTTTATATAGCATTGGGGCTAATTGTTCTTTAAATGTTTGGTAGAATTCACATGTAAATCCATCTGGTCCTGTGGATTTTTTCCTGGGGAGTTGATTAATAGCTTGTTCTATTTCTTTTAATGAAATGGGACTATTTAAGCAATTTATCTCCTCCTCTGCATTCCTGGAATAAATCCTACTTAATCATAGTGTATTATCCTGGAGATGATTTTCTGAAGTCTTTTTGCTAATATCTTATTTAAGATTTTAGTATCAATATTCATTAAGGAGAATTGGAAGTGAGTTGGCTTTTCTTTATGTTGAAGATTTCCACTTCCATCAGAATACATCCTCATACAGTATTGTTGTTGAAGTGTACAGTGATCTTTTGGTTCTGCTCATTTCACTCAGCATCAGTTGATGTAAGTCTCTCCAGGCCTCTCTGTATTCCTCCTGCTGGTCATTTCTTACAGAGCAATAATATTCCATAATCTTCATATACCATAATTTACCCAACCATTCTCCAACTGATGGACATCCATTCATCTTCCAGTTTCTAGCTACAACAAAAAGAGCTGCCCCAAACATTTTGGCACATATATGTCTCTTTCCACTCTTTAGTATTTCTTTGGGATATAAGCGCAGTAATAGCGCTGCTGGGTCAAAGGGTATGCACAGTTTGATAACTTTTTGGGCATAATTCCATATTGCTCTACAGAATGGCTGGATTCTTTCGCAACTCCACCAGCAATGTATTAGTGTCCCAGTTTCCCCACATCCCCTCCAACATTCATCGTTATTTGTTCCTGTCATCTTAGCCAATCTGACAGGTGTGTAGTGGTATCTCAGAGTTGTCTTAATTTGCATTTCTCTGATCAGTAGTGATTTATAACACTCTTTCATGTGAGTGGATATAGTTTCAATTTCTTCATCTGAGAATTGTCTGTTCATATCCTTTGACCATTTGTCAATTGGAGAATGGTTCGGTTTCTTATAAATTAGGGTCAGTTCTCTATATATTTTGGAAATGAGACCTTTGTCAGAACCTTTGTTTTTAAAAATATTTTCCCAATTTGTTACTTCCCTTCTAATCTTGTTTGAATTAGTATTGTTTGTACAGAAACTTTTTAGTTTGATGTAATCAAAATCTTCTATTTTGTGATCAGTAATGATCTCTAATTCTCCTCTGGTCATAAATTCCTTCCTCCTCCACAGGTCTGAGAGGTAGACTATTCCCTGTTCCTCTAATCTATTTATGATCTCATTCTTTATGCCTAAATCATGGACCCATGTTGATCTTATCTTGGTATATGGTGTTAAGTGTGGATCCATATCTAATTTCTGCCATATTAATTTCCAGTTTTCCAAACAGTTTTTTCCGAATAATGAATTTTTATCCCTAATGTTGGTATCTTTGGGTTTGTCAAAGATTAGATTGCTATAGATGTACCCTTTTTTGTCCTTTGTATCTAATCTGTTCCACTGATCTACCAGTCTATTTCTTAGCCAATACCAAATGGTTTTGGTGACTGCTGCTATATAATATAGCTTTAGGTCAGGTACACTTAGACCACCTTCCTCTTAGTTTTTTTTTTTTCATTAGTTCCCTTGCAATTCTCGACCTTTTATTCTTCTATATGAATTTTGTTGTTATTTTTTCTAGGTCATTGAAATAGTTTCTTGGGAGTCTGATTGGTATAGCACTAAATAAATAGATTAGTTTGGGGAGTATTGTCATCTTTATTATATTCGCTCGGCCTATCCAAGAGCACTGAATGTCTTTCCAATTATTTAAATCTGACTTTATTTTTGTGGCAAGTGTTTTGTAGTTTTTCTCATATAATATCTGAGTTTTCTTTGGTAGATGGATTCCCAAATACTTTATACTCTCAACATTTGTTTGGAATGGAATTTCTCTTTGTATCTCTTGCTGTTGCATTTTGTTAGTGATATATAAAAATGCCGAGGATTTATGTGGATTTATTTTGTATCCTTCCACATTGATGAAATTTTGAATTATTTCTAGTAGCTTTTTAGCAGAGTCTTTGGGGTTCTCTAAGTATACCATCATGTCATCTGCAAAAAGTGATAGTTTGATTTCCTCATTTCCTAATCTAATTCCTTGAATCTCTTTCTCGGCTCTTATTGCCGAGGCTAGTAATGGTGATAGTGGGCAACTTTGTTTCACTCCTGATCTTAGTGCGAAAGGTTGCAGTTTATTTCTATTGCATATTATGCTTACTGAAGGTCTTAAATATATGCTCCTGATTATTCTAAGGAATAGTCCATTTATTCCTATACTCTCAAGAGTTTTTAGTAGGAATGGATGTTGGATTTTGTCAAATGCTTTTTCTGCATCTATTGAGATGATCATATGGTTCTTATTAATTTGATTATTAATATGGTCAATTATATTAATAGTTTTCCTAATATTAAACCAGCCCTGCATTCCTGAAATAAATCCTACTTGATCATAGTGTATTATCCTGGAGATGATTTTCTGAAGTCTTTTTGCTAATATCTTATTTAAGATTTTAGTATCAATATTCATTAAGGAGATTGGTCTATAATTTTCTTTCTCAGTTTTCGATCTACCTGGTTTAGGTATCAGTACCATGTCTGTGTCATAAAAGGAGTTTGGTAGGACTCCTTCATCCCCTATTTTTTCAAATAGTTTATATAGCATTGGAGTTAGTTGTTCTTTAAATGTTTGGTAGAATTCACATGTGAATCTATCTGGCCCTGGGGATTTTTTCCTGGGGAGTTGATTAATAGCTTGTTCTATTTTTTTTTCTGAAATGGGACTATTTAAGCAATTTGTCTCCTCCTCTATTAATCTAGGGAGCCTATATTTTTGGAGAAAGTCATCCATTTCACTTAAGTTATCAAATTTATTGGCATAAAGTTGGGCAAAGTAACTCGTTATTATTTCTCTAATTTCCTCTTCATTGGTGGAAAGATCCCCCTTTTCATTTGTAAGACTATCAATTTGATTTTCCTCTTTCTTTTTTTTGATCAAATTTACCAAAGGTTTATCTATTTTATTTGCTTTTTCATAAAACCAACTCTTGGTTTTATTTATTCAATAGTTTTTTTTTACTTTCAATATTATTGATTTCTCCTTTTAATTTTTGTATTTCAAGTTTAATTTTTGGTTGGGGGTTTATAATTTGGTCTTTTTCTAGCCTTTTAAGTTGTAAGCCCAATTCGTTAATCTTCTCTTTCTCTATTTTCTTCAAATAAGCCTCTAAAGATATAAAATTTCCCCTTATTACTGCTTTATCTGCATCCCAAAGATTTTGGTATGATGTCTCATCATTGTGATTATCTTGGGTGAAATTGTTAATTGTTTCTATATTTTGCTCTTTCACCCAGTTATTCTTTAAGATGAGATTATTCAGTTTCCAATTACTTTTTGGTCTATTTACCCCTAACTTTTTACTGAATGTAGCTTTTATTGCATTGTGATCTGAGAAGAAGGCATTCATTATTTCTGCCTTCCTACATTTAATTTTGAGATCTTTATGTCCTAATATATGGTCTATTTTTGTATAGGATCCATGAACTGCTGAGAAGAAAGTATATTCCTTTCTATTGCCATTCAGTTTTCTCCAAAGGTCTATCATACCTAGTTTTTCTAATGTTCTATTTACTTTTTTTAATTTCTTTCTTGTTTGTTTTGTGGTTTGATTTGTCTAAATCTGAGAGTGCAAGGTTGAGATCTCCCACTATTATAGTTTTACTGTCTATTTCTTCTTGCACTTCTCTTAACTTTTCCTTTAGAAAGTTAGATGCTATACCACTTGGTGCATATATGTTTAGTATTGATAGGGCTTCATTATTTATGCTACCTTTCAGCAGGATATAGTTTCCTTCCTTATCTTTTTTAACGAGTTCTACTTCTGCTTTTGCTTGATCTGAGATAAGGATAGCTACCCCTGCTTTTTTCGCTTTACCTGAAGCATAATAGGCTCTGTTCCAACCTTTTACCTTTACTCTGTATGTATCTCCCTGCTTTAAGTGTGTTTCCTGTAGACAACATATTGTAGGGTTCTGCTTTTTGATCCAATCTGCTATCCTTCTCCATTTGTTGGGATCGTTCATCCCATTTACATTTACAGTTAAAATTACTAATTCTGTATTTCCTGCCATCATATTATCCCCAGATTATGCTTTTTTCCCTTGACCCCCCTGATCCCCCTCCCCGATATTTAATTTACAGACCCCCCTTGTGACGTGCAACCCTCCCTTTTTTTTTTTTAGTATCCCTCCCCCCTCCCTCCAAGTCCCTTCACTTATTCTCCTTTGTCTTTTACCTTTTCCTATCCCCCCTTTTAATGAGGTGAGAGAAAATTCTCTGAAAAACAAATATGTTAATTATTTACTCTTTGAGCCTCTCCTGATGAGAGTAAGATTCACACAATGATTCTCCCCCTCACTAAGTTCCCTCAGATAAGCTGTATTTTCTATGCCTCTTCCTGGGATGTAGTTTCCCTCTTTTTATCATTCCTTCCCCTTTTTCTGAAACGACCTCCTTCCCTTTACTACACCCCCCTTTTTTCTTTTATATCAGTAAAATCAAATTATTCTTGAGTACTTTTTATATACCTACAACAGAGTTACAGTTCTCAAGGGTTCTGTGTACCTTTTTCTGTTTCTCTTCAGTCTTGTGGATGTAGATCAAATTTTTTGTTTAAGTCTGGTTTTTTTCTTAGAAACATATAGAATTCCTCTATTTCATTGAATGACCATCTTCTTCCATGGAAAAGATGCTAAACTTAGCTGGGTAGTTCATTCTTGGTTGCAGTCCTTGATCTTTTGCCTTATGGAATATCAGGTTACAGGCCCTTCTATCTTTTAATGTGGAGGCAGCCAGATCTTGAGTGACCCTTATTGTGGCACCTTGGTATTTAAATTGTTTTTTTCTTGCAGGATTTTCTCCTTTGTGTGGTAATTCTGCAGCTTAGCCACAATATTCCTTGGTGTTCTTTTTTTAGGGTCTATAATAGGTACTTTTTAATGCATTGAAACAAATAGTATATCATCCTTGAGAAATTCTATGACTGAAAATCATCAGCCTGAATCAAACATAAGCTTGGTGAAATTTGCCGGAGATTAGACTCAATTATCAAGGCCTCCAAGAACCCAAAATCACTTCTATTCTACTATGGGTCAATGGAATAGAACTTAAGTAATAAATTCTTAGATATAAACACATCTTTGGGTTCTGTTTAATGCTGGCATTGTGTTAGAAAAAAATTTTTAAAAAATATTCTTACATTAAATCAACATAATATAATATTCTTATAGTCTGAGGGAGCCACATCATAATCCTAAGTACCTGTGTCAGATGATTGAGTTCCTCCAGAGCATCTGCACTCATCTGTACTTTTTTCTACAAGATACAAAAATATTGTAGAATAATAAATTTAATGTAAAATGTAAAATTACTGTAAAATGACAAAGTTAAAAATAACAACAATGCTTAACATTTAGCACTTTAAACTTTTTAACAACACTTTCTATATATTATCTCATGGCACCATATCCTTTTCCATGGTTTTAGTAAATCACATAAAATACAGAATATAAAAGTAATAAATCTTATCTATCATTGGTAATAAGCACTTATTTTTGCATCTTGAAAAGTTTTTTTTTTTTAATTAAACTTTTATCTTTTTTTTAATTTTTCTTATCAGCATTTTGTACAGTTGCTGTGGTCATCTACTTTCAGGAGTTTCAGCTCCAGATTTATACATTCACATGGGGTGAAAAGGGAAGGTGGGAGCCATAATTAAAGTAGGATGAAGTATATAATTTGTGATTGTCTGTTACAGAGAACTTCCAGAGAGGAAATAATGCAAGATAGGCAAGTAGTACATGTCACAGAGTTGCTTGACAGACATTCAAGAATTTGTTGACTTCTTGGAGGTCACAAATCAATTATGTGACAATGGGGAAACTTGAACCATGTCCTACTGCTTCTCCTCAAATCTTTCTCCTTGGACTCATGTTATTTTCCTCTTTTTGATGGATAGTCTTTCTCCTTCAGCTCAATCATGTAACATCAGTTTTTTAAGGGTTCCTGAATTTCTTTCCTATTAACGTTCAAACTTTTGACCTTTTTTTCAAAATTCATCAGAATTTAGGTTTCCAATTTATCTTCACAAGTCATTTTCTTCTCCTTTAATTCAGATCCTTCTCCTGCTCTTCTTTTCTTATACTATCATAAAAGAGCTCATCCTATCTCCATTATCAGGAATAATGTAAATGCTGAAACAAGTCCATCCAGTTCCTATTATCAAGCATAATCTTATACAAAATCTTATACAATTTCCTGTAGGAGCCTTTCCTTCCCTATTCTCTCAGACTTTAAAAATCCATGTCCCTGAAAGCACCCTGTTTAATCATATTTAATTTAACCCATGTGCTCTTTCACTTTAATGACATCCTTTGGGGATGGGGTAAATGTCTCATGTGAATTTGTCACATTAGAAATCACTCTCATCTGGTATTTGGCTCCTTCATTTATTTGATTCTCCATCATGTTTTGGACAAAAATAGGAAGAAATGTTCCCAATATTAATCTTCTTTGTATCATGTGATTCTTCTCACCAGCCTTCTCACACACTAACTCCTTGTGTGTTAGGATTCTTACAAGGTGCTAAGTCACTGGAATGGATATAATTATCTCTTTTAGCATGGCATTTAACAATTCTCTAGTTCAGAGTTCACACCTTTCACACTTTAAAGAGAGCATACTTTTAAGGAGCTCTCACAAGCCCAGGGAGTACCTACAATCCCATTCTCTGGGAGGATATAATGAGCCAGGATTCAGGGAAAAGGAGTCAAGATTTCATTCCCACTTAGACATTCGTGCTGGCTGGTGACATTCTGACAAGAGCTCATCGGGAACCAAAGAGAGAGGAAGGCCTATAGAAAGCTAGCTAAGCCCCAAGTGAAGGAGACAAGGCTTGAAGGAGAAAATGAAGGATCTGGAGATAAGATTTGGAAAGAGACAGTAAAGGACTTTAACTCCTGCCTGCATTTTGGGATTATTGAACTGAACTGAAGCCAAGGCTGCCTCCAGAAGCTCCCCAAGAAATCTGCCCCAAGAAAACAATCTACAATTTAGAGAAAAGGGAACATTACACTTTGGTGCCCGAATGTGGGACAGACATGATCCTGATTCCAGTGGAAAAGCCTCCAAGTCAGATTTCGGTGGAAAAATCTCTCTGGCCCAGAAATAAGAGTGAGTAACAAGGAAACTGTGTAAAGGAGCTAAAGTAGAATTTCAGTGAAATGGGGCAAATTTTTATAAAACAGACTTCTGTTTCTGTTCAAGGAAAATGTTTAGAGAGCATTGTCAAGGTTATGAAAAGCCAATTTTAATTATTTATATATATTATAATTATTATAATTTTATAATTTTGGATTATAATGTTGGAGATCACTGAACTTTTAAAAAGCTGTGCAGGCCATATGTCCTTGTTTTTCTATGGGAAAAGAATGGGATCTTGACGAGTGGGAATTAGTATGAGAGGAACTAGGTGAACACTACAATTCCAAACTAAATTTAATTTCCAAAGATACACTTTTTGCATGTACAGTTTAATCCAAGTGGCTTTTAAAAGTGTTAAACTAAAGAAAAGGAAGAAAAAGAAAAAACAGGAGGGGGAGGGCCCAACTAAACTAGGTGAAAAGGATGAATCAGGTAACAATGGAGTTAAGTACAATTCTGAGCAACAGGAGCATTTCCCATCTCCTCCTACCTCAATTAACCCTTCATGGGTGGAGGAAGGAGGAGGAGGGGAAGAGGCAGTGATACAAACAGAATGGCCTGTGAAGCAGCCTATGGCAAGATTAGAAAAAGCATTGGTTAAGGCTAAGAGAAAAGTACAAAATGTAAGTGATTTTATAGATGCATACCCTGTGATTGAAGAGCTTGACTCTTCAGGTCAAAAAAGGAGAAGATATACTCCTTTGATTTGGATAAAATTAAGGATTTGAAAAAAGGTTGCACTCTTTATGGGGCTACATCATCTTATGTTAAGATGTTACTAGATAGTTTGGCTTATGAAATCCTAACCCCAAATGATTGGAAACCCATAGCAAGGACATGTTTAGAACCTGGACAAAACTTGTTGTGGCTTTTGGAGTATCATGAATTATGCAGGATTCAAGTCAGACATAATAGGGAAACAGGAGTTAATACACAATTCACTTTTGACCATCTAGCTGGTGAAGGCCAGTATGGAGAAATTCAAAACATATTAATTACCAGTTTATGAGCAGATCGCCATGGCTGAAACAAAAGCTTAGGGTTCCCTCCCCAGACAAAAAAGATAGAAGGGAAGCCTTCAAAAAAATAGAGCAAAGTCCCAATGAAACTTTTGCGGATTTTGTGGGACATCTGCAAACTGCTGTCACAAGAACTATTGGAGAGGATGCAACTATGAAAATAATGACTAGACATTTGGCTATGGAAAATGCCAATGAGGTTTACAAGAGAATTACATGTGGACTACACAAAGATCCTCCTTTAGAGGAGATCATAAGATGCTGTACTGCAGTGAGCACCAATGCTTATTATACTCAGACAATGATGAACATGGAAAGACAGGGTCCCTCTTGACAAAGGACTTCTAGACAAACCCATCGATGTTTTCAATGGGGAAAAGTTGGACATCTAAGAGCTCAATGTAGCTATAGAGACAGAGTGAGAAAACTGGCTGAGAGAAGACCTAAAACTCCATGTCAAAAATGCCACAAGAACTTCCACTGGGCCTCAGAATGTGGATTGACCCAGGGAAATAAATGAGAGAAGGACCTCAATCAAAAGACAGGTGGGGCATGACGGCAGCTGAGGTGATACCTCAGTCTTTAGAAGATCAGGACTCTGATGTGATCAACCAACAGAAAAGTAATCACATGGAAGAAAGGGATTACCTGATCAGTCAGCCACAATGCAATCAGATAGCAGAAATGGGTTGCAATTGAGGAGAATACAGGTTTTTTTAAACCAACAGGGCAATGGCTGTGCTGCATCTGGTCTCTGAGACTCTGAGGCTCTAAGAATCTGCTGAAACAATCTGGGGGGTGGGGAGTGGGGAGGGTGGCCAGGTCCCCAGAGACCCTAGCTTTTCTGGATTATACTCTTTACCTCCTGTGTTTATAGCTTCTCTGCTGATCCTGGCTTGCTGCCAAGACCAAATATCCACAGTGTGGTAAAGGTCTTGCCACAGAAAAGGCAGCGATCACATCCCTCCCCCCTCCAGTCTGTTCAGTGTGAGCTGCCTGCCACACTTTTGCTGCCTGCCCTCAGTCTGTGCCTATCTAGCCTTCCCCACCCCCAAGCAAAAACAGATCTTTTTTGGTGAATTTCAAGGATGTTTTCTCTTGGTAATTATTTGTGGCTTTTTTTTTTCCAATCAAGCACTAATTCCAAGGGATGTCATGAAATAAATTCTGAGAGCAAAGACAGAGATTAAATACATGTGTGTCCTCTCCAACACCTTGACCGGAAGTTCCAGAAGGAACCTTCTTAAAATATTACATATCTGCCAGTGATTTGTTTATAATAACCATTTTATTAGCAGAGTGCTTCACAATGACAAAGCATGATCTCTCCAGCAGATATCATAAACGGAAGGAACTGACATAGCATAATTAATCTTGGAATTTCATGTAGGTAGATTGAGAAAGAACACATTTGTTTCACCTTTTTCAACATAGTCCTCACAGATGTAATGTTTGGAAATATAGTACATGCATTAAGAAGGACCATTTGGTAAATCAGAAGATCCAGAGACTGCTTTGTTTAGTATGACATATTCCTATCTCATTTCCTTAGGCATGTGGTCACACAATAATGCATCTTGTATATATACATAAAATCACAAGAAGAAAAAAGTTGATGAGCTGCAAACTAGTATATATTTCATTGGGGGGTAGGGGAGGGCGGAGCCAAGATGGCAGAGAAGGCACATGCAACTTTCTAAGCTTTTCCTCTCATGCCTTCATGATCAATTATTAAATCCAGCCTCAAAAATAGTGCTTGACTGGTAAAATTCATGAAGATTAGAAGTACAACAATTTACCATCCAAAGGTAATCTGGAAGATCGCCAGAACAGATTTGTCCTGAGTGGCTAGAACAGATCATCACAAACAGGGAGATAGGAGAGGCTACTGTCCAAAGTGGACCAGGGACGGAGGTAGCTTCTGTGGCTAGAAAAGTTATAGAGACAACTCTGCTATAGGCTGCCTGCTCTACCTTGATTGCAAAGCAGTAAACCAAAAGAGAAATTAAAGCCCAAGATAGAAGATACTCTAAAAACACCAGAACCTAACAAGACCTGCCTATACCCACCAAAATCTGGAAGTGACTTAGCACACACCACAGCACAGCTTTGCAGCTTCATTCTGCAGCATGGGGCAGTCACAAATCTGCACGGAAGAGGGGCGTAGTCCGGGGCACTCTCTAATCTGCACCGTGGGGGGGCTCAGCCTGAGGCGATAGAACTTCTGCATCATAACTGTGCTTCCTTGGGCAGAGCTACTTCCATTGCTGGTGCATGACTATTTGCTAGGCAACTGCTAATACCCACAGCCCCAAAGCAGGCTTTGGTTTGGGGCAGTGACACTTTCACTGCTCAGCCTCTAGACCCAGGGCAGTCGCTAATCCGAACAGTGGGGTTCTTCATTGAACACTTCTGAAAAAGACCCTAAAATAAAAACTCCAAGGAATATTGTGGCCACATTTCAGAACTATCAAACTAAGGAAAAATATTATAGGCAGCCAGGAAAAAAAACAATTCAAATACCGATGTGCTACAATAAGTGTCACTCAAGATCTGGCTGCCTGATATTCCAAAAGGCAAAAGAACTTGGAATGTAGCCAAGAATAATAATCTACCCAGCTAAGCTGAGATTTTTCTCCTATTGAAAAGAACATGGAATTTAATGAAACAGATGAATTCCATTTGTTTCTAAGAAAAAAAAAAAAAAAAAACAGACCTAAGCAAAAAAATTTGATCTCCAACCATCAGACACAAGAGAAGCATAAAAACATAAAAGGAACTCATGAAAACTGTTCTTCTGTGGTGGATATACAAAAAGACCACATGTATAATTAGATTTTACTGATATAACATAAAAAAGGGAAGTAGAAATGTAAAGTGGATAGTGTACTACATCCCACAAAGAGGCAAAGAAACCTATCATATCTGAGGGAATTTTAGAGGGAGGAGGAACATAAAAAACAAACATAAAAACATAAAAAAAAATGTTCCTCCTCCTCTCTAAATTACCTTTTTATTTGCCAGATATATGCATGAGTAATTTTACAGCATTGACAATTGCCAAACTTTTTGTTCCAATGTTTCCCCTCCTTTTCCCCACTCCCTACCCAAGATGGCAGGTTGACCAATATGTTAAAGTATAAATTAAATACAATATATGTATACATATCCAAACAGTTATTTTGCTGTATAAAAAGAATCGGACTTTGAAATAGTGTATAATTAGCTTGTAAAGCCAAACAAAAATAAAGGATTGGGAATTCTATTTAGTTGTTCATAGTCATCTCCAGGAGCTCTTTCACCGGGTGTAGCTGGTTCAATTCCATTACTGTGTTATTGGAACTGATTTGGTTCATCTCATTGTTTAAGATGACTGCATCCATCAGAATTGCTTATCATATAATATTGTTCTTGAAGTATATAATGGTCTCTTGTTCCTGCTCATTTCACTAAGCCTCAGTTCATGTAAGTCTCTCCAGGCTGTTCTGAAATCATCCTGTTAGTTATTTCTTATAAAACAATACTATTCTATAATATTTATATACCACAATTTATTCAGCCATTCTCCAATAGATGGGCATTCACTCAGTTTCCAGTTTCTGGCCTTTAGATTTGAATAAAATTAAAGATTTGAAAAAAGGTTGTACCCGTTATGGGTCTACATCAGCTTATATTCAAATGTTATTAGATGGTTTGTCTTATGAAGTCTTAACCCAGAATGATTGGGAATCTATAGCAAGAACATGTCTAGAACCTGGACAAAACTTATTGTGGCTTGTAGAGTTTCATGAATTATGTAAGATCCAAGTCAGACACAATTTGGAAACAGGAGTTGACACACAATTCACTTTTGAGCACTGCTTGGGGGAGAGGGTTTGCCTGTATTTCTTCCGATGGAGAAGGAATCAGATGGGTGCCCATGAGTCTTATTCGTCTTGTCCATCAGAGAGAGATAGAAAAAGAGAAAGACCTCAAAACAAAGGAGAAAATCTAAGAAACATGAGACACTGAAAGAGCATGGCTGATAAGAAGACTGTTAAAGAACTTTAAAAACTTGCAGGAATTTTTGGATTTCTGGCACATGAACTAATGGACAATGGACTTATGGAAATGTATAAATTCTCAATTTATGATTATTTGATCACGCTATTTGTTATATCACTTCTAGCATGTATTATGTTACTATGTGTTTATGTAATTTATGTAATTATGTGTAAAACTTCCCATATTGATGAATTTATGTTTCAAGTTCATGACCACCCTATGTTCCAAATCAAAAGAAAGGGGGAGATGTTAGGTTCTTACTAAGTGCTAAGTTGGTTCTTAACAATTCTCTAGCTCAGAATTCACACCTTTAGTTCAAACCTTTAAGGGAGTTTTCACTTTTGAAAGGAATGCTTTAAAGAAGCAAGTTCATTGGTTGAAGTAGTTGCCACAAGCCCCTGCAGTTCCCACAAGCCCATTCTCTGGGAGGATTAAAAAGAGGCAACATTGAGTCTGAACAACAGTCTGGATTGAGTCAAAGAAAAGATGTCCCGTGCATTCACAAGTCCAGCAATCCCACACTTTTGGAGGGGAAGGCTCCAGAAGCCTCGCAAGAAACCTGCTCACAGAGGAAAAGATTATAAAAAAAAGAAACCTCCTCCCAGAGAAGGATTATAATCTACACACATCAGAACTTTACATTTTGTTGCCCACAACATGGGACAAAGACTTTTGCTTATCCTTACTAGGACTGATTCTGAGCCTTTCAGAGGAGGTAGCCTGGACTTGACAGACTGTTACAAACATTCTTGCACATACAGGTCTCTTTCCTTTCTTTAAAAGCTCTTTGGGATGTAAGCCCAGTAGTAACATTACTGGATCAAAGATTACTGGATTCATAACTTTTTGAGCACAGTGGGGAGGAAGTAAATTGCTTAAATAGTCCTACTTCATAAAAAGAAATAGAACAAGCTATTAATCAACTTCTTAAGAAAAAATCCCCAAGACCAGATGGAGTTATATAAGAATTCTACTAACTATTTAAAGAAAAATTAACTCCAATGTTATATAAACTATTTGAAAAAATAGGGATTGAAGGAGTCCTACTAAATTCCTTTTATGACACAGACATGGTTCTGATACTTAAACCAGGTAGGTTGAAAACAGAAAGAAAATTATAGACCAATCCCCCTAATGAATATTGATGCTAAAATCTTAAATAAAATATTAGCAAAAAGACTATAGAAAATCATCCCCAATATAATACATCATGATCAAGTAGGAATTATACCAGGAATATAGTTCAATATTAGAAAAAATATTAGTATAATTGGCTACATCAATGACCAAATTAACAAAAAACATATGATCATCTCAATAGATGCAGAAAAAGCATTTGATAAAATCCAACATCCATTCCCAATAAAAACACTTAAGAGTATAGGAATAAATGTTTTTTTTTCCTTAAATTAATCAGTAGCATCTATTGAAAATGATCAGTAAGCATCATATGTAATGGGGATAAACTGGAACCATCCCAATAAGATCAGGAGTGAAACAAGGTTGTCCACTATCACCATTACTATTCAATATTGTATTAGAAATGCCAGCTTTGGCAATAACAGCTGGGAAAGAGATTAAAGGAATAAGAGTAGGTAATGAGGAAACCAAAATTATCAGTCTTTGCTGACGAATGATGGTACACTTAGAGAACCCCAGAGATTCTACTAAAAGGCTATTAGAAATAATCCACACCTTTCGCAAAGTTGCAGGATACAAAATAAACCCACATAAATCATTAGCATTCTTATATATCACTAACAAAATTCAACAGTTAGGGTTACAAAGAGAAATTCCATTTAAAGAAACTACTGATAGTATAAAATATTTAGGAATCTATCTGCTAAGGGAAAATCAGAAACTATATGAGCAAAACTACAAAACACTTCCCAGACAAATAAAGTCAGATCTAAGAATTGGAAAAAAAATATTAAATGCCCTTGGATAGGGCGAGCAAATACAAGAAAGATGATAATATTACCTAATCTATTTATTTAGCACTATTACCAATCAGACTGAAAAAAAACCTGTTTCATGAAATAGAAAATATAACAAGAAAGTTTATATGGAAAAACAAAAGGTCAAAAATTTCAAAGGAATTAATGAAAAAAAATAAATGAAGTTGGCCTATCTACTTGTACCAGATCTAAAATTATATTATAAAGCAATGGTTACCAAAAATATTTGGTATTGGCAAAGAATAGTTGATCAGTTGAATAGGTTAGGTTCAAAGGATAAAACAGCCAACAACTTTAATAATGTAGCGTTTGCCAAACACAAAGACCCCAGCTTTTGGGATAAGAAATCACTATTTGACAAAAATTGCTGGGAAAATTGGAAATTAGTATGGCAGAAAATAGCACACACTTACCACCATACACCAAGATAAGGTTGAAATGGGTTCATGACCTAGGCATAAAGAATGAGACTATAAATAAATTAGAGGATCATGGGATGGTTTACTTCTCAGACCTGTGGAAAAGGAAGGAATTTATGATCAAAGAAGAACTAGAGATCATTATTGATCCCAAAATAGAAAAGGTTGATTATATCAAATTGAAAAGTTTTTGGACAAACAAAACTAATGCAGTCAAGATTAGAAGGGAAGGAATAAACTGGGAAAACATTTTTTATCATCAAAGGTTCTGATAAAGACCTCATTTCCAAAATATAGAAAGAATTGACTCTAATTTATAAGAAATCAAAAGATATGAACAGACAATTCTCAGGTGAAGAAATTGAAACTATTTCTAGCTACATGAAAAGATGGTCCAAGTCATTGTTAATCAGAGAAATGCAAATTAAGACAACTCTAAGATACCACTACACACCTGTCAGATTGGCTAGAATGTTGGAGGGGATGTGGGAAAACTGGGACATTGATACATTATTGGTGGAATTGTGAATACATCCAGCCATTCTGGAGAGCAATTTGGAATTATGCTGAAAAAGTTATTAAACGGTGCATACTCTTTGATACAGTAATATTACTACTGGGCTTATATCCCAAAGAGATTTTAAAGAAGGGAAAAGGACATGCATGTGTAAGAATGTTTGTGGCAGCCCTCTTTGTATTGGCCAGAAACTGGAAACTAAGTAGATGTCTATCAATTGGAGAATGGCTGAATAAATTGTGGTATATGAATGTTATGGAATATTACTGTTCTGTAAGAAATGACCAACATAATGAATACAGAGAGCATGGGAGAGACTTACATGAACTGATGCTGAGTGAAATGAGCAGAACCAGGAGATCATTATACACTTCAACAACAATAATGTATGAGGATGTATTCTGATAGAAGTAGAGATTCTTGACAAAGAGATCTAATTCAGTTCCAATTGATCAATGAGGAACAGAATCAACTACACCCAGAGAAGAGACACTGGGAAATGAGTGTAAATTGTTTACATTTTTGTTTTTCTTCCCAGGTTATTTTTACCTTCTGAATCCAATTTTTCCTGTGCAACAAGAAATTCGGTTCTGCACATATGTATTGTGTCTAGGATATACTATAACATATCTAACATATATAAAACTGCCTGCCATCTAGGGGAAGGGGTGGAGGGAAGGAAGGAAAAAATCGGAACAGAAGTGAGTGCAAGGGATAATATTATGAAAAAAATGACATGCATATGTACTGTCAAAAAAAAACTGATAATGATAAAATAAGATAAAAAAGATTAAAAGAAAAAAAAAAGATTAAACTTACCCCCACTTATCTCTGCTACTTCAGTTATGGATACTCTAGTTAGTCTGAGGTGAAGTTTACTTTGCCTTCCCTCTCCCCTGCCTTTTTAAAGGTGGAGTGGGGGAAAGGGCAACCATGTGGGATCCCCCCTTTCTTCTCCATTAAATGTGTTCTATCAGCTTTCTGCAGAGGCTTGGCTTTGGCAAATGATTTCAAGATATAGGCCCACTTTTATCTATAATTTGGTAGGCCTATTTCTAAAAATGTAAAAGATATTTTAAAGAATCTTTCAGATTCTTTTATGTGGAATTGGGTATTCTGAATAAGTTTAATTAATTGTATCCTGATGTTATTCCCATCATTTAAAGAGCTTTTGAAAATAATAGATCTTCCCTGTCCTGTTGAAAATGTTTCTGTTAAATATGAAAGATAACTTGTGAACTTACTGAAACAAATTTATTACTGTTATCAATATGAGGTTATGGTACTTGTAAAAGTTTAATAGTTTTAAGAATCTCTTGGATTCTTTTATGTGGTATTAGAACTGTATAGCATATTCTAAGTTTTAATTGATTGTATGGGGTCATCCTGAGGTCATTTAAAGAGCCTCTGAAAATATTTTTTTTGTCCTTTTGAAAAAGTTTCGGTTATGGACAATATGCAATTTGGGATATTTATCTATGTATTGGGTATTTTTAAAAGCAAACTGATCTGTATGTATAATGTTCACTTGTGGAAACACCTTAGAAATGAAAAAAGTGAACTTATTGAGACAAATTCTTACTGTTATAAATATAAGGTTATGGTAAATCCCTGTTTAGGAATTCTCTGAAACTTTAGTTAATGGGATTTGTTATTGGAAGTAAAATTCCTTGGGCTTATAGTTAATGTTATTTGGGAGTTTTAAAGCTCCACCCTGTAACAGTTAGTGGGACAATTAACTTTAATGAATTAAAGCTATTTTATCCTGTTTTGCTGAGAGTTAAGTTTTAACTGCTTTTGGTTATAGTTATATCCCTGCATTCTCTTCCTGTAACTAATTTCTAAAATCAGAGTAATGGTCAATAAGAAACTGTTAATTCAATTCAATTATGTCATACCTTGCTATTTCCAACCTGGCTATATGTCATACCTTGCTGTTTTCCACCTGGTTATATGAATTCATTATATCCTAAATACTTGGCAAATGAGTATTTACATTTAACCTAGTCATCTTATCCATTATTGAATATTTATATCTGTGGATATTCAGGTTTTTTTAAAGGTTTCTAAATAATGAGAGGACAGTGAGCACAGTGAGACCTAACTGCTATTTATTTATGAGGTGTATAGTTGACAGCCATTTGCCTGTCCTGTGAAGAAAACCTATTAAGCTGCTGACCAAATCATACTGGTCTCTTCACATTTTGTATCAGTCTGTTCTAGCCTTTATTTGTTAGATTTGTGTTTTTTGTTCCAGATTTCGGTCAAATTACAGGTATTGATTTGTTTCTGGAACCGAGATCAGCTTTGATTGCCAGCATTCCAAGCCATACTACATGTATCCTCTGCATGGACTGACAATCTCCTGCCAGGGCCCATCCTGAAGCAGGTTTCTTTTTCCCTTTACCAAAAATAGTTTATTGCACAAAATTAGGAATTCCTATATACACTTAAACCTTTTTTAATTAATATGCTGTATGAGATAATCATTCATTGTACATGGTGTCACATTTTCCTCAAATTATTCCACCAAAAAAGAGCCCCAACCTCATGAACAAATGTGTATGCATGAATAATTTTTTTTGCTTGCATATGAATCTTATTTTGATTAGCTAATGAATATCTGATTAGATAACTGAAAACCATTCATAATACTACAGCCTCCCTGTATTACTATCTTTGGGTCCCTATTGTGGGACCATAGTTGAGGTGAGACCATGGTATATAACACAGTGCTTCTGATAACTCCACTCACAAACCTGCCTTGGATAAGGAATGCAAGAAACCCTTGGGTCTATACCCATTTTTCTGCCACATGAGTTCTGGTTAAAGTGAGGCTCCAGGGCATCTCTTTTTTAAAAACCAGATGGTTTCTTTCCATGATATCTATGCAAGACATTTTTTTAGCACTCAAAGTGTCCACACATACCCACGCCAGCTCTATAGGTCTACCATTTGAATCGCTAATTCTTATTCAAGGAAACTTCACCTGTATAGCAAATGGATACTGTCAGTGAAACAACATGGCAAGCTTCACGAAGCACTGGCCAACCATACCGCTCAACATACACCTTAGGCCACCTCTCTTGGAGACCTTTTTAATTTGGACCTAATCTGTACCAACTATAGTAATAGCCACTTTTACATCCTACAACATGATAAAAATCAGCTGTCACATTCTCCAGAGGGAAGAAAAGTTTCATGAATCTATAAGATCCACAGTATTTCTTGGAGATGTTGTATACCAAAGAAGGTATAATGACAACTAGGTTGCATAAAAGATCTGGGAATAAACTGGAGGACTCAGTACCGATTCCACTGAGTATGAACTTTCCCTTCTGCACCAGATCCAGATACGGCATTCATTACAGACATTGACAAGAAAGCTGGGAGTGGAGTCTCTGCTTTATAAAAGAATCATCCCTGCTCTTTTTCCACTTGTGGACTCACAAGTCAATTTTGAAACTATGGTTCCGAACAAAGAGTGGATGACAGAGACCTTTCTTCACTAGACTCTGGCTGGGGGAGGTAGGACAGTGAGACGGCAACAGGAAGCAGAGTCCCTCCCAGCAAAGAGACCCCCACATAACTCCAAAGTAGGCAACTTAGAGATTGTCTCCCAGGTTATGGAGGTACCAGTTTTCCTCTGTAAAGTGAATTCTTGGAGAAGCATAATGGCAGGGGACATTGAGAGACCTCAGACGTATTTCCCCAGCCTGGAATATCCCAGGTACTGGGGAAGAAAGGGAAAGGGGGTCAAGGGCTAACGTTCAGCAGCTGGAAAGGTAGGAAACAGAGGGAGCCAAGCACAATCCTGAGCTCCAGCCCCCTCCCCACTCCAGCAGCAGGCCCTGAGCCCAGAGAATCGTGTTCAGAGTGAAAACACTCCCCTCTGTGAATTCTCCTGGAGCCAAAAGGGAGGGAACCGGCTGGGACTTTGGGAGGAGCATAGAGTCAAGTAAATTACCATATTTCTTAGGGTGGGAGTGGGAATGAGAAAAGAATGAATGTGAGGAGTAACCAAGAGCAGAAAAAGGGAAAATGCATCTGTTGGGAAGGATGATTTTCCAGTCTGGCAGTAAGGATGACCCTTGCACAAATGACAATTCTTTAGAAATGCACTTGATGGGAGCATTTTTTTAAACATTACTAAGTGTATTTAACTTTAATGTTATTTTAACCTTATCAACTAACAATAAGGTATTTTTATTTCCTCTTGAAACACAGTTCAAGAGGCAGTTTTAAGAACACAAAACATGGCTGAAGAATCACATCCTGTTTTCTCCATGAGAGTAATTAAGCTTCTGTCATATATAGCATAAACAAGAGCACAGCTGGATTGATCAGTAACACTGAATAACATCATTTTCCTGAAGCAGTTTTGAAAGAAGCTTCATCCTGTACCCCTGATGGACTGATATGGGGGAATTTAGGCACCCTAATCGGGTCATCTGTTACTGTGTGTTTAAAGTTGGGGATGGATTTGTTAAAACTGTATAACTATTGCTATATGTTTAAGGGATTTTTAGAAAACTTACTGTACTAGTTATGTATAGGAATTTTGATTCACTCTTGGGATTTATATATGGAATGGTTATTTGATAATTCCTTTCCTTGAGAAAAAAAGGGAGGCAGAAACTGGTTAGCAAATTGGGGAAACATGTATTTTTCTTAGGTACTTCTGCCCTGCCCCCTATCTCATTAGTTCAGATTGAGAAATTATTTAAACAGTCCTTTTCATTTTTACTCCTTGCTAAAAATTACTGGACTATGATTTGCTGGTTTTATTTTAACTTTGAAATCCCTTATTCTGCTGGAATTGTCCTGGTAGACCCAGTTTTGGGGATTATTTTTCAGAAACAACCAGAAATCAGACACCTGTCTTAGGACTGGCCATCTCTCTGATCTGTTTCTCCACTCCTGTTACCCCAGTTCCTTAATTAACATTTTGGCCTCAGGCCTAAGCTAATAGTTTGGGGTTGCCTTCCTTGGTCTAACTGCATAATTTGCTCAGACATCTGGATCCTAGTAGCAGCTCCTGTTCTATCAAGAGGGGACTAGTAGAGCTACTCCAAGTCCCACTTTTCCCCCTTTTGGGGTCGCTCACAGACTTGGGGTGCCCCTCTTAGGATGGGCAGCAGGACTGTCTTGAGCACTGCTATTCCAAATATAAGCAGAGGCTGAGTTAAGTGCACAAATGATCACAGACTTAACTCACAGTGAACTGTCTATCTCAAAGTGTATTCTCTGGCTGGCATGCTCCTCAACTGCAGGTGATCTGCTATTTCTGCAACAGGGAGGCTGTTATGAGGAATGCTATTTTTATGCTAATAGATCTGGGGTTATCAGGGAGAGACTTGTTCAGGTAATTAAGTCCTTGCATTTTTCTAGTTTTATTTTGGTTTGTTTGCTTTACATAGGCTTGGTCAAAGTTATGGTGCTAAGACCTTCTAGAGGAAGGTAATTCAAAGATTTGACTAGTCAGAAGAGAGAGAGTGTGGAATGTTATGCCACAGTTCTCTTTTGTTGTCCTGACTCAGTTTTCCTAATTGTTTTGCCTCAGTTTATAGTTGTTCTGCTCAATCCCCTAAAACCACCCCTCCCTCTTAATCAGAATATTTGATAAGGATAAAAGATCTTATATTTTAGAATATCAGAATGCCTCTCCCCATCCCAAGCTATCGGAATATCAGATACAATCTTATCAAGATGCCTCTCCCCATCTCCAGGGTGCCTCCCCCCATTATGTCATCCCCATCTCCGGTGGCTCATCCCACTCTGTCAGAGTCTCATTCCAGCTCCCAGCTGCCTAACTCTGTCCTGCCTCAGTCTACCCCCTGAGTCTGAGCCACCTCACTATATGTCAGTGAGAACTCACATTACTTGCTGTATTCTTGGAGACAATAGTCGCACTCAGCCCTGGGACCAAATCATGGATTCCTTTGGCCCCAGTAAATCTCTCCCTTCTAAATAAATTATTAAATACTCTCTCATCTCTATCTCAGTTTCTCCAACATTACACCACTTCAGCTTATAAGCATCTGGTTTATACTTGTTTTTCAACATTACTTTTTACTCCCTGAAAACCCCTCACTTTACATTTCCTCAACTTCCTCATTTTATACAGCCTTGAATAGTGATTCAATGCCCTTTGTTGCCTTTGCCCACATACACATGCTGCTAAATAAAGGTAGAGAAAATCATGCAACTGTGCTTACTAGGACCACTACAAATTTGGACTCTCATTGATACAAGACTATTCTTTTATATCTCCCTCATTTACTTTGCCACTTACCACAGAAGCTCTTCAAAACCATTTCATCCCTCCTCAAACCTTCCATGATTCATTTTGAACTTTCTCAACTAAAAATCTTGGTCTCAGGGGCAATTGGAAGGCGAAGAAGATAAAGCACCTGCCCTGGAATTAGGAGGATTTAAGTTCAAATTTGGCTTCAGACCCTTAACACTTCCTTGTTGTGTTACCCTAGGCAAGTCACTTAACTCCAAATGCCAGCCAAAAAAGCCAAAACAAAACAAAGCCAAACAAAAACAGATACTTACAGTTGTGTGAGGCTGGGCAGGTCACTTAAGCCAGTTTACCTCAATTTCCTCTTTTGTGAAAATGAACTTAAGGAAACACAAAGCATTCCACTGACTTTGCCAATTAAATTCTCTTCAAACAGTCGTTTTAGACTGTTCTGTTTTTCAGCAAAACAGAATAGTGTTTGCTCCCATGTTGCCACTGATTTGAGCAGTCAGTTGGGCCCCAGCTAAAAGTAGAAAGGAGTTTCCCGTTCATTAAAAATGAATAGGCAGGAGGGAGAAGTGATGCCAGCTTTCAGGACTTGCTATCTAATGTCCAGGAGGCAAAGTCTGACCCTGATCCTGATGCTGAGGGGAATGATTTTCCAAGGGTTAGCTCAGGCCTGGGGGTCAAGGATTTAAAGACGGGGGTGCCTTAGCTTCCTCCTGTGAGGACCTTCCCTTCTCCGCCCCCTCCCCCAAACTTTCTTCCTACGTCATCATTTTTTATAGATCATTCACGTTGTGCTTTCCGAGCAGCAGCAGCTGCTGCTCTTTCGCCATGTCCCCATCGAGTCAGCTTTTACTTCCCGAGATTCTTTTCCTGGATCAGGTATCCTGCCCTGGAGTCGGTCTCCGAGGCTTCTAAGTAACTCCGCGGGGCCGGAGAAGTAAACTGCCCTTTCTTGTCCAAGTTGAAAATCTTCATCCTGGAGGCCGGCTTCAAGACCAGACATGAGACGTCCCGGGGGCAGTCCTCTCCTGGGCCTTCAGCCTACTCGGAAGGGGAATTGAAGCGGAAAATGTCTATAACCCGCAGACGGAGGTTTAGAGATCTGTGAGGCCCCAGCAGTTATAACCGATTCCGCCCGATTGTAACCCTGGCAACAGCATGAGGGGAACTGAACTGCACGTGCTTTTGTCGGGTCCCTGGCTCCCGCGAATGCTGGAGTCATACACTGATGAGTGCACAAGTGCTGGCTCCGTTTGACTTTCAGTGCCAGCGGTCCAAAGCTCCAGATCACGAGATTGGGTGAGCTCCAGGACTTTTGTTCACATCTCGGGACCCGCTCTGTTGCTTACCTTTGTGATGTGGGAAAAGTATTTCCTCTCCGAGACTCCATTTCTTCTTTTGTAAACTGAAGATATTCTAATGTAAAGTAGAAACTAGAAACATTTTGATTTATTTTGGATTTAATCCCCAATCCGTAAAGAAAATTCTGCCAACTGAAACAGTACAGGCTATTACCCATCTGCCTTTGTTCTTCACCAGCCTCCCACCAAGTTTTTGTTTTTTGTTTTGTTTTGGTTTGATTTGTTTGTTTGGTTTGGTTTGGTTTGTTTTGGTTTGGTTTGGTTTGTTTGTTTTGGTTTGGTTTGTTTTGGTTTGTTTGTTTGGTTTGGTTTGGTTTGTTTTGGTTTGTTTGTTTGGTTTGGTTTGGTTTGTTTGTTTGGTTTTGGTTTAGTTTGGTTTGGTTTGTTTTGTTTTGGTTTGTTTGTTTTGTTTTGGTTTAGTTTGGTTTGGTTTGGTTTGTTTGTTTTGTTTGTTGGTTTGGTTTGGTTTGGTTTGGTTTGGTTTGGTTTGGTGTAATTTGGTTTGGTTTGTTTTGGTTGGTTTCTTTGGTTTGGTTTTGTTTTGTTTGTTTGGTTTGGTTTGGTTTGGTTTGGTTTGGTTTGTTTTGGTTTGTTTTGGTTGGTTTGGTTTGGTTTGGTTTGGTTTGGTTTGGTCTAGTTTGGTTTGGTTTGGTTTGGTTGGTTTGTTTGGTTTGGTTTGTTTCTTTGTTTGGTTTGGTTTGGTTTGGTTTGGTTTGGTTTGGTTTGGTTTGGTTTGTTTGGTTTGGTTTGTTTTTTCTCCTCTCCTGCTTCTCATTCATTCATCACAAGCTCATATGATTTCTTATTTCAGTTCCAGGACCATTGAACTTTAGAATACAGAAATGTATATGCATCCTGATGACCCACTGCTACAACTGCTGCTAGTTTACCCTCCTCATCTTTACCTTCCTCCTTATCTTTTCTGTCCCCCTTTTTCCCTCTTTTCCTCCTCCCTTCTGTTTCTTCTCCATTCCTCCCGTTTACCCCCCTCTTCTTTTTTCTTTTCTTCTAACTTCTCCTCCCTCTTTTGATTGCTCCTGCATTTCCTTCTCCTACTTTGGTAAATTTGATCAGAAAAAAGAAAGAGGAAAATCAAATTGTTAGTCTTAGAAATGAAAAGGGGGATCTTTCCACCAATGAAGAGGAAATTAGAGAAATAATAAGGAGTTACTTTCCCCAACTTTGGATTCTGGGAGGGAAAAATGTTCGAGGTGAGACAAACTTCTCTCCAAGGGCAGGGGTCCTGGGAAAAGCCCCTAGTCTATTTTGCTGATTTAAAAGCTTTCTTAAGTTTTAAGAACAAAGATTAAGAAATTTGGGAATTGTTTATTTGAAAATTTGCTTGTGATTTAAACTTTTTAACCTGTTGTATTAATTTGTAAGTAAATGGAACTTGGCCATTTTAAACTGACAGGAATGTTTTTCCCTTAAAGCAGTTTTCAGAGCCTGCTAGAGTAGAGGACAATAAAACTTTATCTGATTGAAACTCAGGAAGAATAAAAATAAACAAACATTTGATTAGGAATATTGGGGATGATTCTGAAATTATTGGAAATATAATTTTGCTACTGCCTTTGCATGCTAGATTTGTTTATTCTCAGTATAAGATCTTGGAATTTGTTTGAATATTGATACCTCTATTACTAAAGAGGAAAGGAAAGAGCAATACAATTCAAGCTCTGCCTGGACAGATAAGAGAGATGCTAATTGTGGTCAGACAAACACTCAGGCAGAAAAAAAAAAAAAAATGGGGGGGAAGGAGTTTGGTTTGATTCAGTTTATTTGTTAACATTTTAAGTTATGTTTTATCTAGCTATTCACTATGTTGTGAATCTTAAAAAAAATTTAAAGAGAACTGGAAAGAATGCAAGTGATTTATGAAGGATTGATTTATAGGAACAATTAAAGTTTTGCATGATTTTAGGAAGTAAGAGAAAGGTTTTGGTAGCAGAAAGAAAAAGTGGGGGAGAGAGCAAGTCACCCACCCCACCCCCCACTGCTTCCTGCTACTTTAGCAATGGAGCATCTAGTTAAGAAAGTTGTTAGATTGTTAAGTATGTAGCATGAGAGAAGGAGAAAGTTGGGAAACTACTTGGAAGAAAACTTGATCCTGGGAGAAAGTAGAGAAACTGATGGGCTAAATCTTGAGAAGGATTCCTGTGTATTTTTTTACATATTGGGTACTTTAAAAGCAAACTGATTTGTATATATAATGTTCACTTATGAAACATCTACTTGGAAGTTGTGAACTTATTGGGAAAGGTTTCTTACTGTAATCACTTTAAGGTTAATGGAATCTGTTATTGGAGGTAAAACTTCTTGGGCTTATAGTTACTAAGTTAATACTATTTGTGAGTTTTAAAGCTTCATCTTCTGACAGTTATTGATTGGACAATTGATTGAAATAAAACTGGGTTAAAGCTATTTTATCCTGTGTGTGTTGAAGGTTGAGTTTTGACTGCTTATGTTATATTATAGTTTATGTTCTTGCATTTTTTCTTCCTGTAACTGATCTTTATGTTCAGAGCAATGGTCAATAGAATTGTTAATGAAACTCAATTATGTCATATCTTGGTGTTTTCAGTCTGATTATATGTAATCATTGTATCCTGCTTAGGCAAATGAGTATTTAGCCTGGTCATCTGTCTATTATTGGGCATTTGTGTTTTGTTTTAAGGTTTCTAAATGACAAAAAGACAATTAACAGTGGTCTGTGAGACCTAACTGCTGTTAAAACTTGTGACTACAGCTGGTTGCCTGTCTTGTAAAGCAGTCATCTCTTCACAAAAGAAGCTGTTGGCTCTTAACATTTTGCAGCAGTCTGGTGGACAAGTCTTTTTATCTCAGACTGTTCTAACTTGTATTTATGAGATTTGTGTCAAATCCTGGATATTGACTTGCTTCTGGGACCCAGATCAGCTTTGATCAGCTTTGATTGTCAGCATGGCACATTCACCTTCTGCATGGACTGAGAGCTACCAACCATCTTCGCCAGTGTGCAGTTTTGACTGAGAGGCTTTGTCCCCTCATATCTGATGGACTGAAATGGGGGACTTTGGGAATGGTTGATGACCATGTTAGACCTTGACTGGGTCATCTGTTACTGTGTGTTTAAGATTTGGGATGGGATTTGTTAAACCTGTGTAACTATTGATGTTATGTTTGAGGGATTTTTAGGAAATGCTACTGTACTAGTCTGTTATGTATAGGGATTTTGATTCACTCTTGGGATTTTTATGTGGAATGGTCATTTGATAATTCCTTTCTGTGAGGAAAAAAAAACGGGGGATGAGATAGAACATTGGGGAAACTGGTATATTTTTTTGCCTTAGGCATTTCTACCCCACCCCCTATTCTCACTAGTTCAGAACCCCTTACTCTGTCAGAATTTCCCTGGCAGCCTCAGTTCCCGGGATTATTTTTTTTTAAAGAAACAACCAGAAATCAGACACCTGTTTTAGGACTAGCAGTCTCTCTGTTATTCCAGTCCTGTAATCCCAGTTCCTTAGTATTTCAGCGATCTCAAAGAACCTTATAGTTTAATATCAGGCATCTAAAAGTTTGGGGTTTGCCTGCCTTGATGGTCTAACTGTGCATAATCTGCTCTGCAATCTGATCCTTTCTGCAGCTCTGTCTGTTCCTCTGGGCGGGGACAGGTGAAGCTACTCCAAGCTTCATCCTTGTCTTCTGGAGAGGATTGCCCCACTGAATGGGTCTTGAGCACTGCTGCTCTGTAAGCAGAGACTGAGTTAAGTGCACAAATGATTGTAGACCACCTAACTCACAGTGAACTGTCCATCTCAAACTGGATTCTCTGGCTGAGATGGTGCCCCAACTGCAGAGGGCCTACATGCTTGCAACAAGGGAGCCTTTATACAGCTGTTAACTGTCCTTGGATTTTTTTTTCTTTTCTAGTTTTATTTTGGTTTATTCAGGAGAGAGAGTGTGTGTGGAATGTTGTGCCTCAGTCCTTTTTAATTGTCCTGATTCAGTTTCCCTAATTGATTCTGCCTCAGTTTCCCTAAATTGATCTGCCTCAGTTTCCTTAACTGTTATACTTTGAGAATTGTTCTGACTCAATTTTCCTAAATTGTTCTGCCTCAGTTTCCTTAACTGTTCTGCCTCAATCCCCTTAGTTGCAAACCTCCCCTTTGGTTCATTGAAGACTGAAGGCCACTTGCTCTAAGATTATAAATTGTTAATGTAAGACTCAAGACAAGGGGGAGTTCAGCCTTCCTGACTCCTATCAGAATGTCCAGTGTCTCCCACCACACTGACAGAACCAGATTGATAGTCTGTTCCCATTCTCAATGTTCTGACCCTGACCCTGCCTTGGTCTATTACTGTAGCTGAACTATGTGTGTATACATGCCACTGAGAACTCACATTTACCACTGAGTGCTTCTAGAATAGAGTCCTGTCCAGTCAATCAAACTCTTGCAATTAATAGAATGTTGGGAGCTCACTAATTCTATCTTGCCTCAGTTTCTCTGGCCCTACATTTGCCTTCTTAGCTCCCAAGTGGATGCAGACATTAGGACTCTAGAGAATCTCATCACCCATTTAGAAAAATCAGTGGACTCCCTTGTAGAAGTTATATTACAGAACCACCGTGGGTTAGACTTGCTGTTCATGAAGCAATGACACTGGGAGAATCTTGTTACGTGGTTGGATGACCAGGAGGCCAGTCATAAGGTATCAGTCACTACAGACCCTGAAACTTTTCTCCCTCAAGATGACTTATTCCCCATTGGGCTCAGATGAGTCACAACTATGAACGTAAAAAAGGGGGGAGTGAAGTGGCCCCCTCATCCCTGGGTCAAGGGGCCTCAGGCTTATAGGAAAATGTTGTTTAAAGGAAATTAAGGGAAGTGTTATGTTCAGACTGGGCCCCATCCTCCGGTTCATGAGATCCTAGACTTTATGAGAAATGTGTGTCTAACAAAGTCAGGAAAACATTGAAAAATAGGCCAACAGGTTCCACTGTATGCTCACCCTCATCCAGATACTTCCCTATTGTAAACGAGCAACTGTTTCAGTGATTCCCAAAATTTGTAACCGCAAGGCTATCCCAGGATGTGGCAAATGGGCTTAAAGTGTACCTCACTAAAGGTTCAGGGCTGATCTCTACTAGTCTGTCTAGTGGGGTCAGTTGCCAGCACTCTAATAAATGATGAATAATCTGGTCAGAGCTGTCTATCTTGTATCTGTCCATTTCAAATACAACTTGTCTTGAAGCCCATTCATCCTTTTGCTCTTAGTGGATAAAGTACAGGATAATAGCCAAAAACTTGGGCCAGTGATCTCATCTTTCACTTGCCATTATGATTTCTACATGTTTCCACCCTGGTCTTGGAAGATTGACTTTTCAATTGAGCATCTAGGCAAGCAATATAATAAATAGCCCCTTTCACCAACTTCAGGGACAATTCTATATTTGACTGTAGCCTTTGGGTGAGTGGGTGGGGGAAACAACAGCTTTTAAAAACAATTCAGTTATGGACCAGCAGCTTTCTCACCAGATAGAGAAGAAAATGCTAAATAATATAGAATTACAGAATGATTAGACAGTAATCAAGTAATTTATCACTATTAGATATGTTAGGAAGATAATAAGTTTTTGCATGTGCTGCTCTTCACCAGGCCAAGGAAATGTAGAATTTTCTTGCTGATTTTTAATCTCTGTCTTTCTTTCTCTGTCTATTTTTCTTTTTCAGTTACTGAATGATATTCTGACTGAAGATCTTTCATAAGAATGGGGCCTTGACTTATGCCCTAATTGTGACTAAAGACTTTGCAGTAACAAGCTGAGATATAGGTAAAACCTGCAAGTGTTCGATTATCTTAGATAAATTTATATTCCCTTTCTGTCCCCTCCCCTCCCCCTCTCCTTTTCATTAAGAACATTAAGTATGTGCAATTGGCTAGTATTTTAGATATAAGACTGGACTCCCCCAGCCAATGGGAGAAAAGGGAAGAAAGGGGTGGAGGCTTCTGCATTAGAGTCCATATAATATTGCATTTGCAGCTTGTGTTTTGCACTCCTCTACTCAGGATACGTTGTCTGTTGGGATTTACCTTTTCTTGTGAAATCATAATAAATCCTTTTTGCTTTTCACCTGGAGAGTCTCTGATTTTGATTTAGGTAGGGCCGCTTCCTGCATAGTTTCCATCTCCTCTCCCCATGAAAACTGTTCTTTTGGCATCAGCTCACAAGTGCTGCTGTAATTACAATCATTTTGGTATAAACATTTGTTTCTATTTTGTTGCAGATAATTGTGCACTCAGTATAGTCTGTGAAGCTGAGATGGAACCAAGTATGGATTGATTCTCTAATGCTTCTCACAATTTCTGGCCTAACAAATAACAAGAAATCATAGTTGCTCCATCACATTGTTCCAGCAAATAGAGAAGCTTTGAATGCTATGGATAAATTCTCTTATCTTTCCATTGATCATGAAATTGGAACATTCTTTGCCAGAGCTAGCTCACTGTTTGAGAGGCTCTGAGGGAAAGCTTGGGAGATAAGACATATTAGACTGACAATCAAACCGAAGGGCTACAGAGCTGTTGTGATTGCCTTGTTGCTGTATGTCTGTGAAACTTGGACTGTATAATAGCACCATGCCAGGAAATGGAATCACTTCCATTTGAATTGTCTTAAGAAGAATTTGAGGCGACTTCCAGCCAAGATGGCAGTGTGGAGGCAGACAGCTGCTTGAGCTCTGTGTTTTCTCTCAGAACTTACTTCATGACAAGCCTCAGAATTAATACTTGACTGGAAAAGAAACCCACAAATAATCACCAACAGATGACATCCTTGAAATTCACCAGAAAAGGTCTGTGTTTCCTCGGGGGAGGGTCGAACAGACTGGGCACAGACTGAGGGCAGGCAAGCCAGAGAGAGACAGGCAGCTCACACAGCTCAGACCAGAGGGGGAGGGGTGCGATCTCTCCCCTTTCTGCAAAAAGACTTTTACCCCAGTGTGGATATTTCGTCTTGGCAACAAGCCAGGAGCATCAGAGAGGGTGTAAAAACTGGAGGTGAAGATTAAAACCCCAGAAAGCTAGCGTCTCTACCCACCTCCACCTGGACTGACTCAGCGTGTTCTCAGAGCCTTAGAGCACAGACGCAGTGCAGCCATTGCTGTCCTGTTAGTGGCTCTCTGCTGCCCTAAACCCAGTCTGTAGAGGAAGCCCATTAACACCATCCAGCCCCAACCCCCCCAAAACAGAACAATTGTTTCTCTTTGTTTTCTTCGATTCCTACTCTGACAAAATGAACAAAAAATGCAAAAGGGCTCTAACTATTGACAGCTTCTGTATGGAGAGAGAGCAGACTTCAAATACTGAGGAGAATAAAAACAGACTGTCCCCAGAGGAATCCCCTAAGGGGGATATGATCGGCTCCTCAATTCAAAAGAATCTCATAGAGGAAATCAAAAAGACTCTCACAAGAGAGCTAGAAGAGAAATGGGAAAAAGAAAGGAAGCTTGGAAAGAGAGCCTGGAGAAGTCATCCAGAGTGGATAAAGAGATCAAATCATTGAGAAATAAAATTAGTGAATTAGAAAAGGTAAACAACTCCAAGGAAAACAGGATTAGTGAGCTGGATAAAGAAATCAGCTCTCTAAAAAATAAAATGGATAAAATGGAAAAAAATTCCATAGAAGATAAAAACACAATTGGACAATTACAAAAAGATATAAAAAAGTGAGTAAAGAAAATACATCATTGAAAATTAGACTCGAACAAGTAGAAATGAATGACTCCAGGAGAAACCAAGAGGTAGTCAAGCAAAACCAGAGAAATGAACCAATTGAAAAGAATGTCAAATGCCTTATCAGAAAGACAACAGACCTGGAAAACAGATCCAGGAGAGACAATTTGAGAATAATCGGGCTCCCTGAAAAATATGAGGAAAACGTTTTGGAAACAGAGGGTAAAATAGACATTGAAAAAATTCATCAATCACCTACTGAAAGGGACCCTAAAATCAAAACGCCAAGAAATATAGTGGCCAAGTTCAAGAACCATCAGACAAAATAAAGGAAAAGATATTGGAAGCTGCTAGAAAAAACCAATTCAGATATGGAGGAGCCACAATAAGGATAACCCAGGATCTAGCAGCGTCCACATTAAAAGAACGAAGGGGCTGGAACATGATATTCTGAAAGGCTAAGGAACTTTGTATGCAGCCAAGAATAACTTACCCAGCAAAAATGAGCATTGTTTTCATGGGAAGAAGATGGACATTTAACGAAATAAATGAATTCCATTTATTTTTGATGAAAAAACCAGACCTACATAAAATGTTTGATCTTCAAATACAGAACTCAAGAGATTTCTAAAAAGGTAAAAAGAAATCTTGAGAACTATACTTCTGTCAAAAAAATATGTAAAGAACATATGTATAATTTGTCCTAGAAACTAGAGGTGGAAAGGAAATTATATCATAAAAAAGGGTAAAGTGGTGGGACTACATCTCATGAAGAGGCAAAGGTAACCTATTATATCTGAGAGAAAGAAAGGAGGGAGATGAACATAGTGTGTCTCAATCGACATATTCGATTTATGGTGAAACTTCTTCCACTTCATTGAAAAGTGAGAGGGAAGGAGTAAGCTAAGGGGAAGGTAATACAGAAAATGTGAGGAAAAGAGATAAAATAAGGGGAGGAACTTTAAGGTGGAGGAGGGATCCTAAAAAGGGAGGGCTGTGAAAAGTAAGTGTTGTTCACAAGTTTAATACTGGGTAAGGGGGTAAGAGGGAAGGAAAGGGGAAAAGCATAAGCAGGGGTTAATAGGATGGCAAGCAATATAGAATTAGTCCTTCTAACCATAAATGTGAATGGGGCAAACTGCCTCATAAAGAGGAAGCAGTTAGCAGACTGGATTAAAAGTCAGAATCCTATTATATGTTGTTTACAGGAAACACATCTGAAACAGGGTGATACAATCAAACTAAAAGTAAAAGGGTGGAGCAGAATCTACTATACTTCAGGCAAAGCCAAAAAAGCAGGGGTAGCCATCCTCATCTCAGATCAAGCAAAAACAAAAATTGATCTAATTAAAAGAGATAAGGAAGGGCATTATATCCTGCTAAAGGGTAGCATCAATAGTGAAGCAGTATCAATATTAAACATATATGCACCAAGTGGTGTAGCATCTAAATTCTTAAAAGAGAAATTAAGAGAGTTGCAAAAAGAAATAGACAGCAAAACTATAATAGTGGGAGATCTCAACCTTGCACTCTCAGAATTAGATAAATCAGACCACAAAATAAATAAGAAAGAAGTCAAAGAGGTAAATAGAATACTAGAAAAGTTTGATATGATAGATCTTTGGCGAAAGGTAAATGGAGACAGAAAGGAGTATACTTTCTTCTCAGCAGTTCATGGAACCTATACAAAAATTGATTATATACTAGGGCATAAAAACCTCAAAATCAAATGCAGTAAGGCAGAAATAGTAAATGCATCCTTTTCAGACCACAATGCAATCAAAATTACATTTAACAAAAAGCCAGGGGAAGATAGACCAAAAAATAATTGGAAACTAAATAATCTTATACTAAAGAATGATTAGGTAAAACAGCAAATCATAGACATAATTAATAACTTCACCCAAGAAAAGGGCAATAATGAGACATCATACCAAAATGTGTGGGATACAGCCCAAGCAGTAATAAGGGGAAGTTTTATATCTCTACAGGCCTACTTGCATAAAATAGAGCAAGAGAGGGCCAACGAATTGGGCTTACAACTAAAATTACTAGAAAAGGAACAAATTAAAAAACCCCAGAAAAACACAAAACTTGAAATTCAAAAAATAAAAGGTGAGATTAATAAAATTGAAAGTAAAAAAGCTATTGAATTAATTAAAAAACTAAGAGTTGGTTCTATGAAAAAAACCAACAAAATAGACAAACCTTTAGTAAACCTGATTAAAAAAAGGAAAGAGAAAAAGCAAATTGTTAGTCTTGTAAATGAAAAGGGAGAACTCACCACTAATGAAGAGGAAATTAGAACAATAGTTAGGAGCTACTTTGCTCAACTTTATGCCGATAAATTCGATAACTTAAATGAAATGGAAGAATACCTTCAAAAATATAGCTTGCCCAGATTAACAGAGGAAGAAGTAAGTAGTCTAAATAGTCCCATCTCAGAAAAAGAAATAGACCAAGCTATTAACCAACTTCCTAAGAAAAAGTCCCCAGGACCAGATGGATTTACAGGTGAATTCTACCAAACATTTAAAGAACAACTAACTCCAATGCTATGTAAACTATTTGAAAAAATAGGGATTGAAGGAGTCCTACCAAATTCCTTCTATGACACAGACATGGTGCTGATACCTAAACCAGGTAGATTGAAAACTGAGAAAGAAAACTATAGACCAATTTCCGTAATGAATATTGATGCTAAAATCTTAAATAAGATATTAGCAAATAGACTTCAGAAAATCATCCCCAGGATAATACACTATGACCAAGTGGGATTTATACCAAGAATGCAGGGCTGGTTTAATATTAGGAAAACTATTAGTATAATTGACCATATTAATAATCAAATTAATAAAAACCATATGATCATCTCAATAGATGCAGAAAAAAGCATTTGATAAAATCCAACATCCATTCCTACTAAAAACGGTTGAGAGTATAGGAATAAATGGACCATTCCTTAAAATAATAACGAGCATATATTTAAAACCTTCAGTAAACATCATATGTAATGGCAATAAACTAGAACCTTTGCCTGTAAGATCAGGAGTGAAACAAGGTTGCCCACTATCACCATTACTTTTCAATATAGTACTAGAAACTCTAGCCTCGGCAATAAGAGCCAAGAAAGAGATTCAAGGAATTAGAGTAGGAAATGAGAAAATCAAATTATCACTTTTTGCAGATGACATGATGGTATACTTAGAGAACCCCAAAGACTCTGCTAAAAAGCTATTAGAAATAATTCAGAATTTTAGCAAAGTGGCAGGATACAAAATAAATCCACATAAATCCTCAGCATTTTTATACATTACCAACACAATCCAACAGCAAGAGATACAAAGAGAAATTCCATTCAAAATAATGGTCGATAGTATAAAATATTTGGGAATATATCTACCAAAGGAGAGTCAGGAATTATATGAGCAAAATTACAAAACACTTGCCACAAAAATAAAGTCAGATTTAAATAATTGGAAAGACATTCAGTGCTCTTGGATAGGCCGAGCAGATATAATTAAGATGACAGTACTCCCTAAACTAATCTATTTATTTAGTGCTATAACAATCAGACTCCCAAGAAACTATTTTAATGACCTAGAAAAAATAACAACAAAATTCATATGGAAGAAAAAAAGGTCGAGAATTTCAAGGGAAGTGATTAAAAAAAAAATTAAATGAAGGTGGTCTAGCTGTACCTGATCTAGAACTGTATTTTAAAGCAACAGTCACCAAAACCATTTGGTATTGGCTAAGAAATCGGCTAGTTGATCAGTGGCATAGGTTAGTTTCACAGGGCAAGATAGTGAATAAAAATAGCAATCTAGTGTTTGATAAACCCAAAGATCCCAAATCTTTGGATAAGAATTCATTATTTGACAAAAACTGCTGGGAAAATTAGAAATTAGTATGGCAGAAACTAGGCATGGACCCACATTTAAAACCATATACTAAGATAAGAGCAAAATGGGTCCAAGATTTAGGCATAAAGAACGAAATCATAAATAAATTGGAGGAACATGGGATAGTTTACCTCTCGGACTTGTGGAGGAGGAAGGAGTTTGTGTCCAAGGCAGAACTAGAGACCATTATTGATCACAAAATAGAAAATTTTCTGCACAAACAAAACTAATGCAAACAAGATTAGAAAGGAAGTAACAAATTGGGAAAACATTTTTTACAGTTAAAGGTTCTGACAAAGGCCTCAACTCCAAAATATACAGAGAATTGACTTTAATTTATAAGAAATCAAGCCATTCTCCAATGGATAAATGGTCAAAGGATATGAACAGACAATTTTCAGATGATGAAATTAAAACTATTTCCACTCATATGAAAGAGTGTTCCAAATCACTATTGATCAGGGAAATGCAAATTAAGACAACTCTGAGATATCATTACATACCTGTCAGATTGGCTAAGATGACAGGAACTAATAACGATGAATGTTGGAGGGGCTGTGGGAAAACTGGGACACTGATGCATTGTTGGTGGAGTTGTGAAAGAATCCACCCATTCTGGAGAGCAATCTGGAATTATGCCCAAAAAGTTATCAAAATGTGCATACCCTTTGACCCAGCAGTGCTACTACTGGGCTTATATCTCAAGGAAATACTAAAGAAGGGAAAGGGACCTGTATGTGCCAAAAATGTTTGTGGCAGCCCTTTTCGTAGTGGCTAGAAACTGGAAAATGAATGGATGTCCATCAATTGGAGAATGGTTGGGTAAACTATGGTATATGAAGGTTATGGAATATTATTGTTCTGTAAGAAATGACCTACTGGAGGAGTACAGAGAGGCTTGGAGAGACTTACATCAACTGATCCTGAGTGAAACAAGTAGAACTAGTGGATCATTATACACCTCAACAATGATACTGTATGAGGATGTATTCTGATGGAAGTTGATATCTTCAACATAGAGAAGAGCTAATCCAATTCCAATTGATCAGTGATGGACAGAATCTGCTACACCCAGAAAAGGAACACTGAGAAATGAGTGTAAACTGAGAGCATTGTTTTTTTGTTGTTGTTGTTTTGTTTTGTTTTGTTTTGTTTTGTTTTGTTTTGTTTTGTTTTGTTTCTCTTCCCAGATTATTTTTATCTTGCGAATACAATCCTTCCTTTTCAACAACAACAACAAAATTTGGTTCTGCACATATATATTGTACCTAGGATATACTATAAGATATTTAATATGTATGGGAATGCCTGCCATCTAGGGGAGGGAGTGGAGGGAAGGAGGGGAAAAACTCGGAACAGAATGGAGTACAAGGGAGTACCTATGCATATGTACTGTCAAAGAAAATGTTATAATTATAAAAATTAATTTAAAAAATTAATTAATCAAAAAAGAAGAAGAAAAAATTGAGGCTCCTATCAATTAGAATAAAATATTAGACACTGAAGGCCTTTGTTGAATTAAACTGCCAATCATCCCAACTACTGCAGAGAGCACAATTCTGTTGAGCTGACCACATTATTCTGAATGCCTTATGGACACTTGCAAAAAAAAAAATAAAAAATTATGGACAACTCATACAGGGTAAGCACTCACAATGTGGCCTGAAAAAAACAATACAGAGATATTCTCAAGGATTCTCTCAAGAACTTTAGAATTAATTGCATGACATGGGAGACACTGGCATAGTACCGCTTAACATGATGTGCTCTCATCAGGAAACTGTGCTCTATGAGCAAAACAGGATTGAATTATCCCCAAAGAAGCAGGAGATCAACAAAGTTAGAGACACCACCTCAAATGTTCATGAGGATTATTTGTGTCTGGCCTGTGTCACAAGATTCCAAGGTTGTATTGATCTGGTCATTCACAGCTGGACATGCTAACTTGACAAGAAGTCATTTTGTAATGTAATTTGGTGGTCTTTGAAAATGAAGGTCAAAACCCATTACCTGTGGCACCTTACAATATTCTCAAGATCAGTGCTAGAGGAAATACCAAAAAAAGTCCAAGGAAATCTAGAGGACCTACCCAAAATCTAGCTAGTGGAGCCTGCATTCAACTCTATATGGGAAGCCTCTCACAACTTTACTAGAATCACCTAAGGAACATTTCTCCAATTATTATCACCATCATTGTCATCATGACTAACATTTACATAGTGCTCACTACATACCAAGTTCTGTGCTAAGCACAGAATGTATATCACTTGATTCTCACAGCAATGCTGGGAGGTGGATGATATTTTTCTCCACATTTTACAGATAAGGAAATTGAGGCAAACAGAAGGTAAATGTCTTGTCCAGGGTCATATATATATAGTAAACATCTGAGGCTGGACTTGAATTATCATCTTTCTCACTCCCTGTCTTGGACTCAATCCACTGAGCCCTACAAATGCACAGGGCTCCAAAATTTTGCTAATGTCTCCACATCAAGTGCAAAGGCTAGCTATATGCCCCTTGGCAAAAATCACAACGAACCTCAGCCTTCACTAATTTTTTTCCCTTTACTTGCCTTCACCTTTTCCCAAGATTCAATTTTGGGAGAAACTTAACATTAAAATAGCAGGAAAAAGCAATGAAATTGGAAGCTGTTAGAACATTAATTGGCTCCTCCCCTTCCTTCTCCTCACTGTCACCCTTTTTCAAAGAGAAAATGGCTAGGGTTTACATGAATGTTGCTTTTGAGAATCTAAATTTTCCTCCATGGAAAAAAAATTAAAAATGCTCTCTTATGCCTTAGATAATAGGATAATTTATTTTCTTCCCACATAGAAAACAAAGATGAGCATAGGGGAACTAGAGTGTGCATTAAAAAAAAAAAAAAAAAAAAAAAAAAAAAACAATTTAAATAGGACTTTTAAATTCAACTGGAAGCCAAGCTGTAAATTGTATTTATCTTCCAGGAGGCTTAAAGTAAGTCTTCACACATAATTCAGTTCAACAATTGTTCAAGTTAATGATTTCACATTTTTCATGAACAAGGTTCAATCAAACACTGTATATGTATGTGTTTCCAAGGCAGATCTTTTCCATATTCTTTCTCAAAAGCTAACTCTTCCTTTTGTTTTAGCCTGCTGCTACCACCACAACTGTCCACTCCAGTAAACACTAGAGCCACAGCTCTAGTGGCCTTCCAGGGTCTCATGGCCTTCTGAAATTTACAAGGTCACCTGGGTTATCCATCTTGAGGTTTTGACTCAGTGACCTAGTGACTTTGGAAAAGATAAATCTTCCACAAGTCCCTTACTTTACTTTCCTGGGAGTCTTTTTGAAGAGTCCTTATGATTTGACAGCACAAAAGAAAAAGAACATTTGAGGAGACAGACAGGGGATTGAACTTCCCCACAGATTCTTCAGCCAGTACTATGGATATACAGATAACTCTTACAAATAATGACTTCTCTGAAGTTGATCCACTTATTTACACTATTTGAAGTTATGTAGACATTATGTAAAATATGGCCATTGGTTCTAGTCCAATTCAACCGTGTAGTGCAAATCCAATTGATGCATGTGACCAATTCATAAGATTCAGGATTTGCAATAATTGGAATCAAACTAAGCTCTGCCATGAAAAACAATGGGAAGACTTGACATAATTAGACTCAATCAGATGGAGACATTTAAAAACATAATACTCTAGTTCTCATCAGTTCAGAGTTTAATGGGAGTGTAATCTCTAACAGGGTATTTTTAAATCAACTAACAGTGATATATGCCTCTTTCCTTTCTGCCTCCTCCATTTATAAGTATCAATAAGGCAATTTAAATTCTGTAGAGGATGGTCTTGAATGCAGGGCTCCATGGCTGTGAGCAGTTGTGTGGCTGTTTTTCCCGTACAAATTCTTCCCCGACACACTAGAAGGCAGTAACTGGGTAGGAAGAATCAGAAGGGGCACTTAGACTGCATTTGTCCATCCCGGCCCTTAGGTTCCTTTTCAGGCAGGACGCCTCTTTCACTTCACAGAATTGTTAAAGGATTGCAAGAGACCTGAGACATAATCGAGTACAATCTCATTTGAAAGAAGAAACCCAAGCTCAGAGAGGACGTGCTTTGCCCATCATTACAAAAGTAAGCAACAGAGCAGCTCCCGAGATTCGAACGCGAGACCTGAAGCTCACCCACCCTCGCGATCTCGATCTTTGGACTCCCCAAACTGAGAGCTAACGGATCCGCACTCGTGCACTGAGCAGTGCGGGTCTTGAGCCTTTATCTTCAGCCGCGGACCTGACAAAGGCACGCGCTGTTCAGTTTCCCTCCGCCGGTTGCAGTCGGCTCTAGGGCTGAATTGGTTCTAACTGTTGCGGGCTCACAGATTTCTAAACCTCCGGCTCCGGTTTTTAGTTCCCCTTGAATTCCTCCTTTACTTTTTCCTTTAATTCCCTCTTCAATTTCCCCTTTAGTTCCCCCTCGGAGGAGGCTGAGGGGCCGAGAGGGAACTCCCCTGTCAGTTCTCCCTCCCCGCCCTAAGGCCTGCTTCCAGGATGAAGAAGATTTTTGATTTCTTTAAGAAAGAGCAGTTCCCACCTGGCCCCTCCATCAAGCTGCCGGATTTCTTTGGGGTTGAATCATCCAGCTACGTCCCAGGATACGTGATCCATAGCAAGGACCTCCGGAAGATCCACAAAGCTGCCTTGTCAGGGAATGTGGCAAAAGTACAGCATCTGCTGCTGTTAGGAAAAAACAATGTAAATGATCTGGATAAAGAGAAGCGGTAAGAGCAAAAGTTGGGAGAGGGGGAGAGAAGCGAAAGCCCCCACCGGCGGTACCTCAGACATCCCCCCCCCATCTCTCTACCTGAGTCTGTGTCCCCCACTCCAATTGACCTTCGTGAAATCAAAATACCTCAGTACTTGGGACAGGGCTTAGGGTCAGGCTTTGACTCCTAGAGATTGGATAACAAGTCACAGAAACAAGGCGGCACCTCCTCCCTTTTATTTGTCCTTTGGCTCTTTTCTGCTGAAATGTTGACATGGTTTAAAAGGACTGTGTCAGAGTATCCATGAGGATATTTGAGGGATTTTCTTGGTAAAGTTATTGGAATGATTTACCATTTCCTTCTAAAGCACATTTTTGACAGATAAGGAAATTGAGGTAAGCAGGGTTAAGTAACCTGCTTAGGATCACACAACTGTAAGTATCTGACATCAGATTTGAACTCCGGAAGATGAGTCTTCCTGATTCCAAGACCAGAACACATTCATTGGGCCACTTAGATGCCCCACTTTGGACAAGATATGTAAAGAGTAGAAGTTTAAAGGCAGAAAACTGCTGTTTTTATTAAGATCTGTACATCAGGCACATGGTTAACAGCAACAGATTCAAAGGAATGGGGGAGCAGGGATTGTTCCTACATTGTAGGAGCTCAGTCAAGTAAGGGATTTAATCAGCAAGGCAGTCTGAGAAGCAGAGGATCTATTACTTGGGAAGAGTTACAGGAGAGACTAGTGTTAAAAAACCTAGAGAGAAGGGAATAGCAAAGAGAAAAGATGCAGTTTGAAAGGAGGAGAAAAGAGAATGAGAATTGAAGACAATTATATTTGGCAATTAAGAGATCCATTAGAAGAACATAAGAGTATCAAAAGAAAATGACAGGAGAGGAATTGGAGATACCTCTTGTAGAGATACCTCTCATAGTGTTTAGCTACAAAAGATAGAGGTGTGGTATGATAGTGGGGATGGATTGATCAATAAAGTTTCTTTGGGGATTTGGGGAGAAGACACTGGTAAGTTTGTAGGCAAGCAGGGAAATAGCCAGAATGTAGTGAAAGAGTGAAGATAAGTGAGAAGATGAATGACAGGTAAGATAGAATGCTATCTCTTGTATTTGTAGAAACATTTTCATTGGCAAGGGAAGGGCTACCTCTTCATGAGGGATAAGTGAAGGGAAAATATTGGCAGGAGGTATTTTTAGATGAATTAGGTGAGAAGGGTAAAAGATCAGGGAATGGCCTCAATTTTTTCCCAGTAAATATGAGCCATGGTTTTTTTTAGCTAAAAAGGTGCAGAGAGTATACCATGGAAGGTTTGAGAAGTATTGAAAAGGTTTGGAAGAGCTGCCATGGTAAAGTGGCATAATGATTTTTTTGGGAAATATGATATCAAAGGATTGCTTTGGATTAGTGAGAGCTCAATTGAGGTCATGTAACATAAATCTGCAGTGGCCTCAGTAAGCACTGTTGCATGATTTTTCTCCAGCATTATTTGAAAACACATGCATAGGAAGCCTGAGGCTTACAAGGACAGTAGTGGCAATATGACACATGAGCAATAGATTCAAGAAAAGGCAATGGAGAGTTGAAAAACCATAAGAGAAGGCAAGGTAAAGTTGAACTGCTATATTGAGTGGTTCACCAAAGAGTCAAGATGCAAAAAGGAGAAGAGTACTGTAGCTAGTACAGGAATGATGGCCTTGAATTAGAAATCATGGTCTGGATGAAAAACAGAATTTAAGTTTGCAAAGCAAAGAGGTGCAATGACAATAGATTGTGATCAGATAATAGAAACAGGATTTGAAAGGACAGCAGTACTGCATTTGTGGGTGACTAAAGGTCTAACTGTTTTTCTATCTGGCCGAGATAGGATCAAGAAATAGATCATATGAAATGAGGAAGTTGAGCAACTGTGAAGTGAGTATGTTTTAAGGAGTGATAACCTGTATGTTGAAGAAGATCAAACACATGAGTGCAAATCACTATGTATAAAACTAGATATGTACAAGCTGAAGTTGGAGTAGTCTCAGAGGGACAGCACTAGGTTTAAAGGAGATGACTAAAGGCTTCTGATAGAAAGCAAGACTTTTGCTGAAATCAAGAGATGGAAGTGTGGAACATTCCTGGCATGGAGCCAGCAAATATAGTTACTTAGTGTCAGAGTGCTATGTGTGAGTCTAAATATTAAATGTCTATTATTTAACCAAGACTCTAAGAGTTTGGAATACAAAAAATGGTAAGACAGGCCCTGCTGTGAGAGTACTCGAGTTTTATAGTATCTGGGTTAGCTCTCTGGAAGGCCTCAGGATTAGTCAGATTCAGGATCAGTCAAAGTCTTTGGTCTTTAAAAGGAAAAGTGAAGGAGGAAAGTAAAGATGAATCCTGGACTCTGGAGTCTGAAGCTTGAGGTCTTCTCTTTTCACCGTGCTGCTGCAGAGAGAGTCTTATTCCTCTCCCTCTACCCTCCAAACCTTGCCTCTGATTACCTCACCTCACCTCACTCAGCAAGCACCAATAGTGAGGAGAGCCATCACTTCACCTTATCATCTAAATATATGCTTATAGAACCATCATCTCATATTGAGTAGGTAATTAATCTTAAGTGCTCTGCTGTCTTAGATTCTCAGAGTTCCAGCCCTCTACAACATTTCAATGGAGGAGATAACTTGAAAATAGCTAAGTACAAAACATGATACTCCATACAGGATAAACTAGGAATAATCAACAGAGGAAGACATCAGTATTGTGGGGGATTGGGCAAAGCTTCTTTTAGAAGTTAACATTTTAGCCAGGGAAGGGTAAAGATGAAGGCAAGAGAAGAGAATTCCACGAGTGGGGGGCCATCTGGTAAAAATGCCTGATGTGGAAAGTAGATGTGTCTTGAGCTACAATGGGCAGTGTTTGCTCACTTCATGATTACTATCTCAACCAAACTACTGGTCACAATGGGCCAATCAGTTGTATACTGTATAGAGCAGAAGGAGACTCTAGTTATCATAGAAAATGCAACTCAACCTAAAACTTGCTCATAGTGTTTATACTTGACATATATTCAATGGTTTATCATGTCTTCAATTTATTTTTCTTTAAACAATTTCCATAAGTATTTCCCCTACAATCCAACAATGCTAATTTCTTGAAAAGGTGTTGTTCCCCTCCCCCCAGACAATTGGGGTTAAGTGACTTGTCTAGGGTCACACAGGAAGTGTTTGTTAGGGTCATGGCCCCAATTCCTGAGTGGGACAGGCATTATGTGACCAGCACTGCCTGTCCACCTGAAATGAGGAAGACTGTGAGCAATGAGGAGCCAAGGTGGTGTGAGACTGCTTATCACAAAGACTGTAGGTGCTTTTATCATCTTGGTTTCTAGTTAATACTTCATATGTAATCACATTCTAGCCTATAGTAGGTACATGATTCTCTATAGGAAGCTATACAGATAGGACATAAATATGATATATGCATTCCTTTCCTAATAAGGATATTCAAGATACTCCCCTCTAAGGTCAGACATGCCTCTCCTGGGAACTGCCACTTTGTTCCTTTGGGTGGAACCCCCTTCCTCCCAGCACCATCTTGTTCACCCTTATAAGGCTACCCTCAGATTACTGAGCTGTACCCTGTATGATATCCAAGGCTGGCAGAGGGGTTGGCAAGCCCTCTTAGAAGTGTAGAAGCCAGATTTGAACTCAGATCCTCTGACTTCAGGGATGGTGCTCTTATCTACAGCACCACCTAGCTGTCCCTGAAAATATACATTTTTTTAATCTATATCTTCAAGTTAAAGATTTTGAACATGATTTCCATATAAAAACAGGTAAAAAAATCAGGGAAGAACTTATAATTTTAATGTAAGGAGACTTTTTTCATGTGTAGCTTATAGAATTAGCTTCATTACTCTTTCAGCATTCCTTATATATAGCTGTCCAATGAAAAGTATGTTAGTTTCTCATGACATATATGCTGAATAGGTAGTTTTATTATTGAGGGAATTCCCTTGACCACTGTAGGTTAGTATCTTCCCTGCAACTCTGAATTTTAGAAAATTGTATTAGTCAATGAGAGGTTAATTGATTTGCTCAGGGTCATACACGGCCAGTGTGATTAAGAGGTAAGATCTAGTAAGTCTTGGAAATTTCCCAGGATAGAAAACTATCCACCATACTCTGCTGCCTCTTTGGATTTTAATAAACAATATATGCAAGAGAATACTTAACCATGAGTTGCAAAAATTATGCATAGGGAAGTTTAAAAAGTCCTGTGAAAAATACATAGGGAATTTGATTGATAAATATTGAAAATCTGTGGAATCCTGGCTAGAAATTTGACGGTTTGAAATACATTATTCACTTGTCCAAATTGAATTTTATATTGTTTCTTGGTGAAAATATACAAGTAATTAAATGTGTTCTTAGAAATAATAAAGCCTTGTCCTGATGTAAACTTATTTTTTCCATATCATTTCCAATATCAGTCATTATGTTTCAAAATTAAAAGTGACAAGCTATATTTTTATTTTTTCTTAATATTTTTCCTTAGAATAAAAGCCAAGAAATAAAGACATTGGCACTGTACTTGTTCACATAGAGCCATATATCAATGTACCTGGCTTAACATTTTAAAAAGCCACAGTAGGTGTGGATAAGTGAGAACAACCTTATAGATTAAAGCAGCAGAGACATTGCCTCCCTGAAATGACTGAAGGCAAAGGACTTCATAATTGGCTTACTATCCTTACCGACGTTCTTCTGATGGATATGCTCCTATCCAGTTAATTAGTTTCAGAGTAGATAAGATAAATACATAAATCTGTGTGTATGCAGTTTTTGATATGTTTATGAAAATTTATTTAAATATGATCATGGAAATGATTGTAACTCTCGCTTTAAACAAAACAAAAATGAAAATTCTGTACTTAAGTAGTATGTCAGTTCAAATTTCTTCATCCGAGAATTGTCTGTAAATATCCTTTGACCATTTATCAATTGGAGATTGGCTTGATTTCTTATAAATTAGTCAATTCTCTATATATTGGAAATGAGGCCTTTATCTGAACCTTTGAGTGTAAAAATGTTTTCCCAATTTGTTTCCCTTCTAATTTTATCTGCATTACTTCATATTGAACCTTAATGTTGTTGTTGGACCCTGAGCAAATTTTTTTCTCAGTTTCAATTTCCTCAAGTTAGAGGATGATAATGTCTATTACTCAAATATCAAATGAAGTAATATTTGTAAAATATTGAGCACAGTCTCTGAGTCATAGTAGACACATAATAGATGCTAGCTTTCCTCTTTATCAAGGTACAGCCAAGCATGTCATCATTGAAGCTAGGAAGATGGGGGAGGAAGAATTCTCTTCCCTTCTAACTGCTTTAGACAGTCTGGAAGAAGGCCAGAAGGAAAAGGCAAAAGAGTTGTGAAAATATACCTACATGAATACATATATATATATATATATATATATATTCATTACATCATACCTTAGAATCACCCGCAGTCAGGATAGCAAAAGTCTTTATTCTTGGTCTTCAGTGGTAGAAGTCAAGGGGATAGAAGCAGAATCTCCACCACCTCACTTCATCTCCTACCCAGCATCAGTCTGGCTAGTCTCACTGTGCCTCCTAGTCTCTCCCACAATTCTCTGTATATACCAAATGATTGGGCCAGCACAGGATAGTGGGAAGGGCCATTTTCCAAGCTAATAGAGTATTATTCAATCGGTAATTAGCCTCCACTGTCTGACATCAGTGCATTGACTCAAGTTTCAGCCTCTTTCATAAATTGCTATTTCACTAAATATTTTGTAGCTACAGATGGATATCTTAATGGAAAAAAGTTATTAGACTTAACCACCAGGCAGGGTGAAGCCCACCTATAATCCCAGTTACAGGGAGACTGAGGCTGGAAGATTTCTTGAACTCATGAGGTTTGGATTGCAGTGGGCCATGCCAGTAGGGTCTCTGCTCTATTTGGTGTTAGTATGGGTAATCTGAAGTACAAGGGGCCAGCAAGTAGCCTCAGGAGAGGTGAAAGCAGCCCAGATAAGAACCTGAGCAAAGTTCCCCTGCTAATCTGTAGTGAAATCTACATTGATCTGTTGGATATATATTTCCTGCTCTAGTGATATTGTGCATCATATCCAGCAATGAGAGTTAATGCATATTTTGCATTTATTTAGGTGACATTAGTGGCCATTTATTTTGGAAATGATTTCCAGTTTAGGTATACAAATAACAATGCATGGTATATTAAAAAAATATCCTAACAATGGTACACTATTGATTGTTGCATATTGCTCTCTCATTTCCATAGAACATCTCTTCATCTGGCCTGTGCTAATGGACATCCAGATGTTGTGTCTCTATTAGTAGAAAGAAAATGTGAACTGGATTTGCTGGATAAAGATAGTCGAACACCTTTAATGAAGGTATGCATTAGTTAACCATGCTGCTCAATAAAATGGATTTGGATTTCTGTTTTTAAGAAAATGAACAGTTAGCAAATCACCAATGTTGCCTGAATATACTAAATTTTATACTACATCATTATTTCTTTTTATGTATTATATTGACAGGCAATACAATGTTGCCAGGAGGAGTGTGCGACTATCTTGCTTGAACATGGTGCAGACCCTAATCTTGGGGACAACTGCAACAATGCTCTTCACTATGTTGCGTATTTTCAGAACATAGACATGGCAGCTAAACTACTTCAATATAAAGCTGATATTGAAGCAAAAAACAAGGTAGAAACTACAAATCTTGTACAGTAAAGTAGATTATCAGCTAAAAAATCATAGGGTCCAATGTACATATTTTATAATTCATTTATTTATGGAAGTATTTCTTTAATAAAAATAATTTTAAAACATTTTGTAGTCATTCTAAAGTTCATTAATCTTCAGAATTTATTAATGTAGGATTGGAGGGATGAGGCAGGCGGGGAGTACACATGACACTGGAGAGATTTCATTCACAGTGGAACTCCTAAGAAGGAAATTCCTCTACTGATTTAGACCAAAAAGTCTAAGTTTATAGTTGTTTATAGTTTATAGTTTATAGTTACTTCAATGTAATTGGTTTTGTTTTTTATGTATTTTAGGTATTTAAAAAAATGATTCTGAAAGGGGTCCATGGCACAGAAAAAATTAAGAAACGTTGTGTTAGGGAGAGTCCTGGAGGTACTGCAGGGTCACCCACTCAGTATATGTGTCAGCTGCAGGCCCTGGATCCAGGTCTTACTAACTTTGATGCTAGCTAGCTATTCCATAAAATCTGTCTCTTCCAGAATCTTCTTTGCATGGTATATTAGGTCTGCTTCTCAGAATGCATTAGTTCTAGCAGATATTACCTATATTGGCTTTTCTACATATAGGCCTTTGCAATGTGAATTTTTCATAAGGAAATGCCATAATTTTTTCAGGAAAAATCTTTTGAAATTTGTTCCTACTTGTTATAACTATGCAGAGACAGAGTTTTCACAGGAAAAAAATTCTTATGTACATGTTTTCTTTATCCTAATGACTATACATTTTCCTTTCTAGAACTGCTGAATAAGACCTGATTTTTTAAGACGTAATTCTTAGTCATTGCCACTTGAAAGAGAAAAAACCCAACAAATTAGGAAGGTTGATAAGAAAAGGAAAATGCTAGGTGAATAACTTTTTTTCCAGGTTTAGACCTCTCAAAACAAGACTTATTTTTAATTTGTTTTTGTTGTCGTTGTTGTTGATTGAGTTTATTTGTATACTTGAGGAAAATGGGTAAAGATAACTAGTCAACTTTAAACCCATCCAGGATATAGCTTTACTTTAGTAGAGTTCTGAGGAAATGTCTGGCTGCATTTGGACAATAAGTGATTATGAACTGAAAAAGGTGAGAAAGGAAGATACTCATGAAATAATATGGAATGGTCTCTTAAAATTCTGAATTTCTATCTTCTGATTAGATATCTAGTTTTATTCTATTATTTTACACATAAGGAAACTTACAGCCCAGAGAGATGAAATAATCTGTTTTATGATCACATAGGAATTTACTAACAGAAGCAAGATTTATGCTCTAGTCTTCTCACTCCAATGTTCCATTGTGCCATACTTTCTTAACATGTCCTTAGAAAATTCACAAGATGTTTGCAAAATGTCATAATTTGACTGAAGTAAATATAGAATGCTTATTTATTTTAACAATATCTTTATTATGACTTTGCAGGAAGGCCTTACACCACTTTTTTTTGCAGTTAGAGCAAATAACTGTGATATGGCAGATTTTCTGTTAAAGAATGGAGCAAATGTGAATGCCTTGGATGCCTTTAAGAGGTATAGTAATTAAACCTTAAAATACAACAAACCCCAAAGTTTCTAGAGTAATAAAAACAACTTAAATCATGGAGCACTTAGTTAACAACAATAATTGAAATTGAATATCATTGCAAAGGACTGAAAAATGTCAACAAACATCAGCTATGAATAGAAAATGTCCTTATACTTATGACTCTGCAAGAGAAAGAACAATTCATGTGGGCATAGTGACCATTATTGGTCATTACTATTTGCAGTTTTCTTTCTTGATTTTAAATTAGTTAAGATTATTCCATAGACATTTTGAACTCTCATTTAGTCAATTCTCTTTTTGAAATAATCTTAGGGGCAGCTAGGTGGTGCAGTGGATAGAGCACCAGCCTTGAATTCAGAAGGATCTGAGTTTAAATCTGGAAAACACTTCCTAGCTGTGTGACCCTGGGCAAGTCACTTAATCCCAGCCTCAGGGAAAAAAAAAATGAAATAATAATGTCACCCATGAGGATGGTAACATGTATTTTTCTGCTGCTTCTTGTTTTAGTTTTCCTTAAGAATATGCACACTGATAAATGAAAATAAATAAAAGAATGATATGATGACATACTTTGATGTACCCTTGGTCTTATATATTGTGAATCCTCATGCTACTGATCCAAATTTTAATCCTTCTATCCAATCTCATCCTACAAGATTTTTGTCATAAAGAACTTAAGAAACACCCTGAATTCTTCCCTTGATTCTTTTAATAGGAGCAGTGTAAGCTTTTATTTTTAATATAAGATTAAACCATCTCTTTTTCTATTCATGTATGTCTTTGACACCACTTACTACATCAGAGTCATCAAAATCACCTATGTACTCACCATACATATGTCCATGGATTTTGGGGATTATATGCAATTCTGAATGTTCTGAGATCATGTATTTGTGTTAAGTATTTTGGCAAATTTACTGTGGCCAAATATCATTCCTGAAAGGATACTGATATTTATAAAATGAGCTTTTGTGGCAGTGAAAGCAGTATAGAAGTGCCGTATAATTTCTTGGGATCTCCTTTTCCCAATAATTTTGAGACCAGTTCATTATTGTCCTTCAATGCCCATGCAGGTTTTGTGTGCATGTATATATCTATATGTGTAAACACATGTACAAAGATATAGGTAAACCAACTAAATGGAACTACCCATTAAACTACATGGAATCTGGAAAATTGTTATGTTCATTTACTTTTTCAATATAGATACTCTGATATCACTCTCTTTATACTATACATGGCCTTTTTCAGTTTGAAAGGCTTGATGCAATTAACAAAAGGACATCCTTAAATATGAGCATTTGGAAATAATTTCTGTCATATTCTATTCTATTCGGACTCTATGCAGAGCATCCTACAGAGCAATGGAAAAAAAACAAAAATATCCCTTTGGGTTGAATGTGTCATGTTATTTTCACATTTCATGAAAGAAAATTTTTGGATATCACCAAAAAAAAAATCTAAAACAAAACCCAATGACAGACCAATCCCAATCACAAAACTGATGTTATCCTAATAGACAAAACTGATTGGTTACTTTTGTTGGAATAATTTCAAAATTAGTTGATTATGGTCATTCAGATCATAGACTGTAAATATACAAATGAGAGCAAGGCATAAAGACAAAATAGAGAAGTATAACCTGCTGTGTAATTTAAAAAGCTATCAACTCTTTACAATGAGAAATTTAGCCAAATACTAAACCATTGTTCCAAAAATGAGGCCAAATAGCCCAGAAACTGCATCAGTTGGGAAATATCATCTCTCCCAAAAAGAGAGTTATTATATTAACTCAAACTTAGAATACAACAGAATTTGTTTTAAATAGATACATAGATAGATAGATATATCTATATCTATGTAGATATAGGTATAGATATATAAGATAGATGACTAGTGTTACTTCACAAAGAAATGAAAAACCATTAAAGAGAGAATTTGTTTCACTTTTCTCCAATTAATGGGCATTCCTCCAAATTTCAGTATTTGGTGGACACAAAAAGTACTACTATAAATATTTTTGTATATGGAGGTCCTTTTCCCTTTTTTATAATCTTATGAGGATACAGACCTAATATTTCTGGTATTCAAGGTTCACTTGCCTGTTGGGTGGGCATGATTTAAATAACTCTCTAGCATAGTTGGATCAGTTTAAAACTCCACCAACAATATATTAGTACTCCAATTTTCTGACATAATCTTCAACATACCTTTTTCCTTTCTTCTAATATTAGTTAATCTAAATGGTTGTGAGAAGATACTTCAGTGTTTTTTTAAATTGCATTTGTCTAATCCAAAGTGATTTAGGGCACTTCTTTCTATCATTATAGAGAACTTTGGTTTCTTCATCTGAAAAATTCTTGCTCATATCTTTTGACAATTTATTAACTGGGGAATGGTTTGTATTCTTATAAATTTGACATAGTACTCTATATATTTGGGAAATGAGGCCTTTATCATAAATATTTGCTACATAAATTAATTCCCAGCTTTCATTCTAATTTTGATTGCATTGTTTTTGTTTGTATAAAAGCTTTAAAAAATATAAACAAGATTATCTATTTTACAGTTTGTAACATTGTGGTGTGCTCATGAGTTTCCTTTCCCATAGATCTGATGGAGTATTCCTTGCTCTTCCAATTTGCTTATGGTATCATGCTTTATGTTTAAATCATGCTTTGACCTTATCTTAGTATACAGAGTGAAATGTATAAATGACCTAGTTTGCATCCTATTGTTGTCTAGTTTTTGAAGCAGTTTTTGCCAAATAGTGAGTCGTTATTAACCCAAGGGGTAAGGGGTGTTTTGGTCTATCAAATACTAGACTGCTATGGTCATTGATCATTCTCTGTTTCACTTTTTCACTACTTTATTTCTTGTACACTACCAAAAATTTTTGATGATTTCTGCTTGATAATGTAGTGTGAGATCTGTTATTGCTAGGCTACCTACCTTCTTTTATATTTTTTCATTAATGCCCTTGATATTCTTGGTGTTTTTCTTCTAGGAGATGAATTTGCTTTTTGTTTTGTTTTTCTAGCTCTATCAAATGATTTTTGAAAGTTTGTTCCATGACAATGAATAAGTAAAATAATGTAGAAAAAAATGATTTTTTTATCATATTGGCAGGATCTACCCACAAGTAATTGATATTATTGTTTAGATCTTCTTCTTATGAAATGTTGTGTAACTGTATGCAGACAGCTCCTGGGTTTGTTTTGGCAGTAGATTCCAAAGAATTTTCTTTTGTTTATAGATATTTTGAATGGAGTTTTTCTTCTTATCTCTTGCTTCTGGACTTGATTGGTCATACAAAGAAATGCAAATGATTTATGTAGATTTGACTGCAACTTTACTCAAGTTGTTAATTTCATTTTTGTTTATTTAAATTTCTTTTTTAATTTTATAATTATAAATTTTTATGACAGTATATAGTATATAGTATGAGTAATTTTTTATGACATTATCCCTTGTATTCATTTTTCCAAATTTTCCCTCCCTCTCTCTATTCCCTCCCCTAGATGACAAGCAATCCCATACATTTTATATTTGTTACAGTATAACCTAGATATAATATATGTGTGTAAATCCAATTTTCTTGTTGCACATTAAGTATTAGATTCCTACAGTATAAGTAACCTGGGTAGATAGACAGTAGTGCTAACAATTTACATTCATTTCCCAGTGTTCCTTCTCTGGGTATAGTTTTTTCTGTCCATCATTGATCAACTGGAAGTGAGTTGGATCTTCTTTAAGTTGAAGATATCTACTTCCATCAGAATACATCTTCATACAGCATTGTTGTTGAAGTGTACAGCAATCTGGTTCTGTTCATTTCACTCAGTATCAGTTCATGTAAGTCTCTCCAAACCTCTCTGTATTCATCCTGCTGATATTATTCCATAACCTTCATACCGTAATTTAGCGAACCATTCTCCAGTTGATGGGCATCCATTCATCTTCCAGTTTCTAGCCACTATGAAAAGGGCTGCCACAAACATTTTTGGCACATACAGGTCCCTTTCCCTCTTTAGTATTTCTTTGGAATACAAGCCCAATAGCAGCAATCTGGATCAAAGGGTATGCACAGTTTGATAACTTTTTGCGCATAATTCCAGATTGCTCTCCAGAATGGCTGGATTCTTTCACAGCTCCACCAACAATGTAGTAGTGTCCCAGTTTTCCCACATCCCCTCCAATATTCATCATTATTTGTTCCTGGCATCTTAGCCAATCTGACAGGTGTGTAGTGGTATCTCAGAGTTGTCTTAATTTGCATTTCTCTGATCAGTAATGATTTGGAACACTCTTTCATATGAGTGGATATAATTTCAATTTCATCAACTGAGAATTGTCTGTTCATATCCTTTGACCATTTATCAATTGGAGAATGGCATGATTTCTTATAAATTAAAGTCAATTCTCTGTATATTTTGGAGATGAGGACTTTATCAGAACCTTTAACTGTAAAAATGTTTTCCCAATTTGTTACTTCCCTTCTAATTTTGTTTGCATTAGTTTTATTTATATAAAAGCTTTTTTAATTTGATATAATCAAAATTTTCTATTTTGTGATCGATAATGATCTCTAGTTCTCCTTTGGACACAAATTCCTTCCTCCTCCACAGGTCTGAGAGGTAGACTATTCTCTGTTCCTCTAATCTATTTATGATCTCATTCTTTATGCCTAAATCATGGACGCATTTTGATCTTATCTTGGGGGGAGGGGGCGGACCCAAGATGGCGGAGAAGATACACGCCACTGTGTAAGCTCCTTTCTTCCCTCACAACCAACTAGATTTAATCAGCCTCAGAAATAGCATTGGACTGATAGAATGCACAAGGACTGAAAGCATGACTTACCAGCTGAAGAGAATCTGGAGTTTCAGCAGGAAAGGTCAGCTCCCAGGGGAGGAAGAAGAGAGGCCAGCGCAGACGGTGGGGTAGTGGCACACTGCGCCAGTCGCACTGGGGAGAGCTCTGGGATCAGAGAATCCACTGAGATAAAAGAATCTGGCACAGGCTGTTAGCTCTTCTCTGCTTATAAAACAGCAGTTCAGAAGAGAAATATAAGCCACTTTAAAATTTAAAACCAGATTGGATCTTCCGGGATCCCGGGGGTGACTCAGCAGATCTCAGCACTGGTGGGTGTGGCCGACATAGGCAACCCAGGTTTTTACCTCGTGATAGTTAAGAGATTGAAGAGTGGGCGGGGTGGTAACTCATAGTGCCTGGCTCGGCTGACTGGAGGCTGTGGAATGGAAGTCCCAGAGAAGCGGAACCTTTGAACTAGGAACTGCGGTTTCTGGCAGACACTTCCAGTTTGAGTGCAGGGGCTTTTCACGTCACCTGCTGCAGACATCCACGCCCCACCGGGACGCATAGGCTAGGCTTTGAGTCACTTTTACTGTTCAGTCTCGAACCTCAGGAAAGCCGCTAAAACACAGTGCCCTCAGGGCACAGCAGTGCTGGTCACCTCTGAGGCACTTCCAGGGAGGAGGTGGGGAACTCTCTCCCAGAGCTCTCTCTTAGCTCAGGCACAGGAGCCGCTGCATCCATCTGGTCTGGGAGGAAGCTGGTAAAGAAATAATTTCCTACCCCAGGGACAGACCCCAAAAGATTTTTTAAATATGAGCAAAAAAGCAAGAAAAACTATAGATTCCTTTTACACAGAGAAAGAGCGGGTATCCAACCCCGAGGAAGTTAACAGCAGAGAGTCAGCAGATAACAAACTAAAGGGGAACGATTCCTGCCCCCCATCACATAACTCTCTCCATGAAGACACTATTAAAAAGTTAAGAGAGTTTGAAGAAAAATGGGGAAAGGAAAGGGAAGCTATGATAGAGAATAACAACGTTCTGAAATTGGAGTTGGAAAAAATAAAGAATTCACAGGTGATGCAGGGAAACAAAATTAGTGAATTAGAAAAGGTAAAAAAATCACAGGAAAATAGGATTTCTGAATTGGAGAATATAAAGTCTCAAGAAAATAGGATTTCTGAATTGGAGAAGATAAAAAAGTCCCAAGAAAATAGGATTTCTGAATTGGAAAAAGAAAATAATTCTCGAAAAAAAAAAATTAGGGAAATGATCTTATCTTGGTATATGGTGTTAAGAGTGCATCCATATCTAATATCTGCCATACTAATTTCCAGTTTTCCCAACAATTATTTTCAAATAATGAATTTTTATCCCAAATGTTGGTATCTTTGTGTTTGTCAAACGCTAAATTGCTATAGATGTACCCTTTTTTGTCCTTTGTACCTAATCTGTTCCACTGATTGACTGGTCTATTTCTTAGCCAATACCAAATGGTTTTGGTGATTGCTGCTATATAAAATAGCTTTAGATCAGGTACATCTAGACAACCTTCATCTGACTTTTTTTCATTAGTTCACTTGAAATTCTAGACATTTTATTCTTCCATATGAATTTAGTTATTATTTTTTCTAGGTCATTAACTTAGTTTCTTGGGAGTCTGATTGGTATAGCACTAAATAGATTAATTTGGGGAGTATTGTCATCTTTATTATATTTCCTCGGCCTATCCAAGAGCACTGAATGTCTTTCAAATTATTTAAATCTGACTTTATTTTTGTGGCAAGTGTTTTGTAATTTTTCTCATATAATTCCTGACTTTTCTTTGGTAGATGGATTCCCAAATATTTTATGCTCTCAACATTTGTTTGGTATGGAATTTCTCTTTGTATCTCTTGCTGTTGCATTTTGTTGGTGATGTATAAAAATGCTGAGGATTTATGTGGATTTATTTTGTATCCAACAACTTTGCTAAAGTTGTGAATTATTTATAATAACTTTTTATTAGAATCGCTGGGGTTTTCTAAGTATACCATCATATCATCTGCAAAGAGTGACAGTTTGATTTCTTCATTACCTACTCTTATTCCTTTAATCTCTCAACTCTTATTGCCGAGGCTAGCATTTCTAATACGATATTGAATAGTAATGGTGATAGTGGGCAAACTTGTTTCACTCCTGATCTTACTGGGAAAGGTTCCAGTTTATCTCCATTGCATATTATGCTTATTGACAGTAGGAAATAATATGCTCCTGATTATTCTAAGGAATAGTCCATTTATTCCTATACTCTCAAGCGTTTTTAGTATGAATGGATGTTGGATTTTATCAAATGCTTTTTCTGCATCTATTGAGATGATCATATGGTTTTTATTAATTTGATTATTAATATGGTCAATTATACTAATAGTTTTCCTAATAATAAACCAGCCCTGCATTCCTGGTATAAATCCTACTTGATCATAGTGTATTGTCCTGGGGATGATTTTATGAAGTCTTTTTGCTAATATCTTATTTGAGATTTTAGCATCAATATTCATTAAGGAAATTGGTCTATAGTTTTCTTTCTCCGTTTTCAATCTAGGTATTAGTACCATGTCTGTGTCATAAAAGGAGTTTGGTAGGACTCCTTCATCCCCTATTTTTTCAAATAGTTTATATAACATTGGGGCTAACTGTTCTTTAAATGTTTGGTAGAATTCACATGTAAATTCATCTGGTCCTGGGGATTTTTTCTTGGGGAGTTGATTAATAGCTTGTTCTATTTCTTTTTCTGAAATGGGACTATTTAAGCAATTTGTCTCCTCCTCTGTTAATCGAGGAAGCCTATATTTTTGGAGAAAGTCATCCATTTCACTTAAGTTATCAAAGTTATTGGCATAAAGTTGGGCAAAATAACTCCTTATTCTCTAATTTCTTCTTCATTGGTGGAAAGATCCCTCTTTTCATTTGTAAGACTAACAATTTGATTTTCCTATTTCCTTTTTCTGATCAGATTTACCAAAGGTTTATCTATTTTATTGGATTTTTCATAAAACCAATTCTTGGTTTTATTTATTAATTCAATAGTTTTTTTTTTTTTTTTACTTTCAATATTATTGATTTCTTCTTTTAATTTTTGTATTTCCATTAATTTTTGGTTGGGGGTTTTAATTGTTCTAGCTTTTTAAGTTGCAGGCCCAATTCGTTAATCTTCTCTTTCTCTATTTTCTTCAAATAAGCCTCTAAAGATATAAAATTTCCCCTTATTACCGCTTTAGCTATATCCCACAGATTTTGGTATGATGTCTCATCATTGTCATTATCTTGGGTGAAATTATTAATTGTTTTTATAATTTGCTGTTTCACCCAGTCATTCTTTAAGATGAGATTAATCAGTTTCCAATTACTTTTTGGTCTATTTACACCTAATTTTTTACTGAATGTAGCTTTTATTGCATTGTGATCTAAGAAGAAGGCATTTATTTATTATTTCTGCCTTCCTACATTTAATTTTGAGATCTTTATGTCCTAATATATGGTCAATTTTTGTATGGGATCCATGAACTGCTGAGAAGAAAGTATATTCCTTTCTATCGCCATTCAGTTTTCTCCAAAGGTCTATCATACCTAGTTTTTCTAATGTTCTATTTACCTTTTTAATTTCTTTCTTATTTGTTTTGTGGTTTGATTTTTCTAAATCTGAGAGAGCAAGGTTGAGATATCTCCCACTGTTATAGTTTTACTGTCTATTACTTCTTGCAACTCTCTTAACTTCAGAAAGTTAGATGCTATACCACTTGGTGCATATGTGTTTAGTAGTGTTATGGCTTCATTGTTTATGCTACCTTTTAGTAGGATATAGTTTCCTTCCTTATCTCTTTTATTTAGATCAATTTCTGCTTTTGCTTGATCTGAGATAAGGATGGCAACCCCTGCTTTTTTGGCTTTACCTGAAGCATAATAGATTCTGCTCCAACCTTTTATCTTTACTCTGTAAAAAATGTGTTTCCTATAAACAACATATTGTAGGGTTCTGACTTTTGATCCAGTCTACTATCTGTCTCTGTTTGATGAGTTCATCCCATTTGCATTTACAGTTAAAATTACTAATTCTGTATTTCCTGCCATCATATTATCCCCAGATTATGCTTTTTTCCCTTGACCCCCCTGAACCCCTTCTCCAATATTTAATTTATAGACCCCACTTATGACATGCAGCCCTCCTTTTTTAGTATCCCTCCCTCCTCCTTTTAAGACCCTTCCCTTTTCTTGTACCCTTCTCTTATTCCCCTTTTCCTTTTCCCTTTTCCTCTCCCCCCTTTTAATGAGGTGAGAGAGAATTCTCTAAAAAACAAATATGTCAATTATTTATTTTTGAGCCTACCCTGATGAGAGTAGGATTCACACAATGTTTCTCCCCTTCACTAAATTCCCTCAGATGTGGTAGATTTTCTATGCCTCTTCCTGGGATGTAAGTTTCCCTCTTTTTATCACTCCTTGCCCTTTTTCTGATACTACCCCCTTCCCTTTACTACTCCCCTTTTATTTATATCAGTAAAATCAAATTATCCACGTGGTCTTTCTGTATATCCACAACAGAGATACAGTTCTCAAGAGTGCTTTTTACCTTTTTTTGCTTCTCTTTAGTCTTGTGGATGTAGATCAAATTTTTTGTTTAAGTCTTTTTTTTTTTCTTAGAAACAAATGGATTTCTCTGTTTCATTAAATCACCATCTTCTTCCATGGAAGAAAATACTAAACTTAGCTGGGTAGTTTATTCTTGTTGCAATCCTAGATCTTTTGTCTTTCAGAATATTAGGTTCCAGGCCCTTCGATCTTTTAATCTGCAGGCAGCCAGATCTTGAGTGACCCTTATTGTGGCTTCTTGATATTTGAATTGTTTTTTTTTTTTTAGCTGCTTGCAATATTTTTTCCTTTGTTTGGTAGTTCTGCAGCTTAGCCACAATGTTCCATGGAGTGAAGGTGTTCGATGAATTCTTTCAAAACCTATTTTTCCCTTCTGTTTCTATTATCTCTGGACAGTTCTCTTTAATGATTTCCTGTAAAATAGAATCTAGGCTCTTTTTTTTGATCATAGTTTACAGGAAGTCCAATGATCCTCAGATTATCTCTCCTAAATCTATTTTCTAGATCTATAGATTTTCCCAGTAAGTATTTGATGTTATTCTCCAGCTTTTCATTTTTTTTGACTGATTCTTGGGTTCTCAATGAATCATTCATTTCTATTTGTTCCGTCCTGATTTTTAATGAGTTATTTTCTTCCTTCACATTTTTAGTTCTTTTTGTATATGCCCAATTGAGTTTTTAAATGAATTATTTTGCTCTATTGAATTTTTTTTCCATTTCTCTAATTTTTTTAGAGAGTTTTCTTTTTCCAATTCAGAAATCCTACTTTCTTGAGACTTTTTTTTTCTTTTCCAATTCAGAAATCCTACCTTCCTGTGATTTTTTAACCTTTGCTAATTCACAAATTTTGTTTCCCTGAATCTCCTTTGAATTCTTTATTTTTTCCAACTCAAATTTCAGGACGTTGTTATACTCTATCATAGCTTCTCTTTCCTTTCCCCATTTTTCTTTAAACTCTCTTAACTTTTTAATAGTCTCTTCTAGAAGAGAGTTATGTGATGGGGGAGCAGGTATCATTCCCTTTTAGGCTGTTATCTGCAGACTCTCTGCTGTTAACTTCCTCGGGGTTGGATACCCGCTCTTTCTCTGTCTAGAAGATATCAATAGTTCTCTTCAGCTTTTTACTCATTGTTAAAATATGTTGTTGTCTGTCCTTGGGGTAAGAAGTTTATTTATTTACCAGCTTCCTCCCAGACCAGATGGATGCAGCGGTTCCTGTGCCTTGAGCTAAGAGAGAGCTCTGGGAGAGAGTTCCCCTCCCCCTCCCCAATAATGCCTCAGAGGTGTTTAGCACTGCTGCGCTGTGAGAAGTGCCCAGTGAAGGACCCCGCTGTGTGTCCTAGCGACTGCCCTGAGGTTTAAAGCTGAAATAGCAAAAGTGACACAAAGCCCAGCCAATGCCTCCCTTGGGGCCATGGATATCAGCAGCTGATGTGAAAAGCCCCTGCACTCAAACTGGAAGTGTCTGCCCGGAAACCATGATCCCTATTTTAAAGGTTCCACTTCTCTGGGAGTTTTGCTGCTAGAATTCCACTGCTTCAGTCTAAGCCCACCACTATGTGGATTAGATTTTGCCTCAGCCTGTGTCCCCACTTTTTAGGCTCTTAACTACCTCAAGGAGAAGCCCCAGGCAGCAGAAGGCGGCTTCACTACAGTGCCAACATCTATTAGGTCAGTTCCGGATTGGGGTGGTTCTAGTATCTGGTTTTATATTTTAAAGTGGCTTGATTTCTCTTTTGAACTGCTGTTTTATAAGCAGAGAAGAGCTATCAGCCTGTGCCAGATTCCTCTATCTCAGTGGCTTCTCTGATCCCAGACTTCTCCTCAGCCTGATCGGCACAGTGTGCTAGGACCCAGTCCTACCCTCTCTGTGCTGGCCTTTTTTCTTCCTCCCCTCGGAACCGACCTTTTCTGGTGAAATTCCAGAATCTCTTCAGCTGATAAGTTGTGCTTCTACTCCTTGTGGTTTTTATCAGTCCAGCATTATTTTTGAGGCTGATTTAAGTAATTGGTAATGAGGGAAGAAGGGAGCTTACAAATTTGTGTGTATCTTCTCCGCCATCTTGGCTCCACCCCCAAGTTGTTAATTTCAGATAATTTTAGTTTTATTGTTCTCTCAGTATACCATTATATATAACCTGCAAATAGTGATCATTTTTTTTCCTCATTGCCTTTTCTAATTTCTTGTATTTCTTTTTCTGCTTTTGTTGTTATGACTAACAATTTTAGTATTATGTCAAAAAATAATCATGACAATTGACATCCTTGCTTCACTCCTGATTTTACTGGGAAGTCTTCTAAATTATTTCCATTACAGATAGTGCTTGGAGATGATTTTAGATAAATACTGCTTATCATTTTAAGGAATGTTGCCTTTCTTTTTACTCTCTAGTACCTGTAATAGGAATGGGTGCTGTATTTTATCAAAAGCTTTTTAAAGCATCTTTTGAGATAATCATATGATTTCTGCTGCTTTTGTTACTGATATAGACATCTGCATTGACAGTTTCCTTAATATTAATCCAGTCTCGCATTTCTGATACAACGTTGACCTGGCCATAGTGTATAATCCTTGTGATACATTGCTGCAAAATACTTGCTATTATTAGAGTAAGAATTTTTTCCATCAATAAATCAATAATGAACCCATTTGGCAGTGGAATCTTTTTTTTTTTCCTTAAGGAGTTCAATAATGGCTTGTTCAATTACCTTTTGTCTAAGATGCAGTTATTTAATTAGACATCCCATTTCCTGATCTCTTAATCTGGGTAATTTATATTTTCTTAAATATTCATTGATTTTCTTCACATGGTGAAATTTGTTGGGATAGAATTGGGCAAAAATTTTCCTAATTGTAGTTTTAATTTCTTCACTGGTGATATTTTAATTCTTTTCTTTTTTGATAGTGGACACAAGGTTTTCACCATTCTTTTTTAAAATTACATTAACCAATGACTTATCTCATTGATTTTTCATTAAAACGGCTATTAGATTTGTCTAATACTTGACTTTTTATAATTTATTTAAAATATTTTGAATCACATTTGATTGTGAGGAATTCCAATTTGATACTTAAGTTGGGGATTTTTCAATTTATTCTCTTAGTAGGTTTTTTGTTTTGTATTTGTTTTTAGTTTCATACTCAATTCATTGATCTATTCTTTTTCTATTAAATTGATATAAGAATTTAGAGAAGCAAATTCTACCCTAACTACTATTTTGGCTGCATGTCATAAATTTTGGTATGTTATCTCATTATTGTCATTCTCTTTTATGTGACTTTATTTTATATCCTACAACTTTGCTAAAGTTAATTCTTTCTAGTATTTTTAGTTGATTCTTTAAATATGTCATATTATCTTCAAAGAGTGATAGTTTTGTTTTATCATTACCTACTTTAATTCCTTCAATTTCTTTTTTTTTTCTTTTACTGATAAAGCTAACATTTCTAGTACAATATTAAATAGCACTCGTAATAAGGGGCAACCTCCTTTCAACCCTAATCTTATTGGGAATGTTTCTTCCTTATTCCCATTTTATATACTGCTTGATGATGGCTTTAGATAGATATTTATCATTTTATGGAAAACTCAATTTATTTCTATGCTCTCTTGTTGTTGTTGTTTGTAATAGGAATAGGTGGTGTTATTTTGTCAAATGCTTTCTTCTGTGTCTATTGAGATAATCATATAATTTCTGTTAGTTTGGTTATTGATATAGTCAATTACTGCTGATATTTTTCTGATATTGAGACATCCTTGTATTCCTAGTATAAATACCATTTGGTCCATTTTGTATTATCCTGGTGATAAATTCCTATAATCTCTTTTTAAAATTTTATTTGTTTTTTTTTTTATTTCCCAGCTAAATTTAAAATATTTTTAACACCTGTCTTTTAAAACTTTGAGTTCCAGATTCTCTTATGTCTATCCACAGCTCCCATTAAGAAAATACAAGTGAATTTATGCAAAACATTTCCATAAGTCACATTGAGAAAGAAAATATAGATCATAAAATTATAAAATATAACATTATACATAAGATCATAAAACATAACATCATTAAAAAAAGAAGAAAAAAGCTTCAAGTAAAATTAAGTTAAAGAGAGAGAAAGATAGGTAGGGACAGAAGGAAGGAGAGAGAGAGAAGGATGAAGAAGGGGGAGGGGGGAAGAGGGAGGTAGAGATGAAGAGGAAGGAGAAGAAAGAAAAAGATTGAGGAGAGGGAGAGAAAGAATGCTTCATTCTATATTCAGACATGGTTTCTTAAATCAGTCCTTGAGAGTAGTCATTAAACATTGTACTGCTGAGAATAGCAAAGTCATTGAAAGTTGGTCATCTCGGAACATTGCTATTAATTTGATTACAATATATGTCACTTTGCTTGAATTCATGGATGGCTTTCCAGTTTCTTTTTCTGAGCTTAACATTTCACAAAGAATAATATCCCATGACAATCATATGCCATAATTTATTCAGTCACTCCCCAATTGGTGGGCTTCTCCTTGATTTCCTTTTTTTTTTTTTTCCCTGAGAGCTTTTACAAATATTTTTGTACTTATAGGTGTGTTTACTTTGATATTTATAGTTAGTAGTGGCATTGTTAGGTCAAAGGATATGCCTGAATTTATAGCTCTTTGGGCATAGATCATACCTTCTGATCATTTATCATTTAAGCCATAACTTTTTTTTTTTAATTTTACTCAGTTTCCTCTATGTTTGAAAAATAAGGCATTATCAGTGAAACTTGCTTCAAAATTCTGTTTACAATTAACATGCGTACCATATTCCCCCTTGTTCTATTCTCTCTCCTTTCACCCTAACACTCCACAAAAATGTTTTATTATTGACCAAACCCTCTCCAATATGCTCTCTTCATTTATCACTCTTCTTCCCATATTCCATGCCCCCTTCTGTTTTCCTGCAAAATAAGATTTTTCTATACCTGTATATAATGTGTACATTATTTTCTTTTTGAACCAGTTCTAATGAGAATGAGGTTAATTTACTTCCCCTCTCCTCTCCTTTTCCACACTAGTATAGAACCTTTTTCTTGTCTCTTTTATATGGCAGATAATTTACACCATTCCACTTTCTTTCCTTTTCTCCAAGTACATTCTTCTCTTACCCCATAATTTTGTAATTTTTATTTTTTTCTGTCTTATTTATGTTTACCAACTATGTTCGAAAAGGTTTTTTACATTTGTTTTTACAATTTTTGAGTTCTAGATTCTTTCCCTTATTTCCTTGCACAATTAAGAAACCACATGTGAAATTAAGCAAACCATTTCCATAAACTTCAAGTTCTGGAAAAACAGACATAGATCTCCTAATCTAATGAAAGGAAAAACCCTCAAGAAAAATTAAATTACAAAAGCAAGAGAAAGAGAGAATGTTTCGATCTGGATTCAGTCACAATCAGCTCTTTCTGTGGGTACGGATGGATACTTTCATCATAAGTCCTTCAGAGTAGTTGTGGATGATTGTACTACTGAGAATAACAAAGCCATTTACAGCTGGTCATTGCAGAACACTGCTATTACTTTGTATATAATCCATTTAACTTTGCTTGTGTTTGCGGAGGACAATTTTTTTTTTTCCTGAAAGTATCCTACTCAATATTTCCCAAAGAATGATAATATTCCAAAGTAAACACACAGTTCAGTTTATTGATCCATTCCCCAATTGACAGGCATCCCCTCATTTTCTAAGCTGTTTTATCCTGAGAGTTGCTGTGAATATATTTTATATGTAAAGGACATTTTTCTTTTCTTTTTTTTCCTAATCTTTTTTGGTATTCATGCCAAATAGTGGTGATGTTAGGTCAAAGGATATGCATGAATTTGTAGCCCTTTGGGTGCAGATCATATCTTTTGATCATTTATCAATTGGTGAATGATTTATTTTTATAAATTCATTTCTCTTCATGTTTGAGAAATGAAGACTTATCAGAGAAACTTACTTTTAAATTCTTTCTGCAATTACTATTGCTAACTATAATTCTCTCTCCTCCCTCCCAATTTATTCTCTCCTTCCTTTCACATTGTCCCTCCTCAAAAGTGTTTTGGTTCTGCCCCTCCCCCAATATGTCCTTTTTCTTTTCACTTTATCCCCATTTCCTTCCTATTTCCCTGTGGAATAAGATAGGTTTCTACATACTCTTATTGACTATGTATTATTCAATACATATTATTATAAAGAGAGTTAAGATTCACATTCTCATAGTCTCGTCCCCCTCTTCCCCTTTGTAATGTGCAGGCTAGCTTTCTGGAGGTCCTCCAGAAGGGTCTTGGTCTCAGCAGTATAGACACCACTACAATGGCCAAGAATAGAGTCTAGATTTTTTGTTCTGTCACAGCCTTGATCTCAGTTAAAGAGGCATGAACATGAAAGCCATCACGAGGCTGGTCAAAGAAAGACTGACTTTTAGTCCTCCTTAATCCTTATATGCTTTATTGTAATTACATATTGTGTGTGAACTTAGAGAATCATTACATCACCCTACTCTGTATATATGTGAACTAGAGAACCATCATCTCATCAATTCCACTGAGTTAACACCTTGTTTCAAGTATACTTCTCCAGAGTTCCAGCCCTCTACACCCTTCACTATAAGTTTTTTCTTGCCTTTTCTTTTTTTTGATAGATAATTTTCACAATTCTACTTCTTTTCCCTTTTCACCAGTATATCCCTCTTACCCCTAAATTTTTTTCTTTTTCTTTTTTCTTTTTCTTTTTTTTTCTGAGGCAATTGGAGTTAAGTGTTAAGTGTCTGAGACCAGATTTGAATTCAGGTCCTCCTGACTTCAGGGCTGGTGCTCTATCTCCACTGTGCCACTTTCATTTTTTTAAAAATGTTATCCCTTTGTATTCAGCTCAAACTTTTGTCCTTTGTTTAATAATGAGAAAGTTCTAGGAATGCAAACAGATAGGCCTTATGATATCACTTGTTACCTCCATATGATTCCACAAAAGCCTGTATTTGAAAATTTCCATTCAGGTCTAGCCTTTTCATCACAAAATGTTTGATAATCCTCTATTTCATTGTATGATTACTTTTTCCTCTGAAAAGATTATACTCACTTTTGCTACATTGGTGATTTAGGTTGCAATCCTTACTCAGCTCCACTGCTCTCTGGAATAACATTCCAAACCTCTAGTCTTTTAATGCAGAAGCTGCTAAATCTTGGATTATCCTGACTATGGCTCCACTATAATTGAATTGTTTCTTTCTGGCTGGTTGTAATATTTTCTTTTTGATCTGATAACTCTAGAAATTAGCTTAATTCTAGAAATGAGGTACAACATTCCTTTCACTTTATCATGTCTTTCAAGTAGTCCAGTAATTTTTAGATTATCTTTCCTGGATCTTTTTTCCAATGAGGCATTTTATGTTTCCAGCTATGATTTTTTCTTCTTTTTTCTTTTTGGTTTTATTTGAATGATTCCTGGTATCTCAGTCATTTACTTCTGTTTGTCCAATTCTAATTTTTATTGACTCATTTTCTTCAGTTAGAATTCCTTTTATATTTGAAAATATTTTATATTTTGATATATATTTTATATTTGATATTTATACTTTTAAAGGAGATTTTTGGTTCAGTGGATTTTTTTTTAATTTTCTTTTTCCATTTTGCCAATTTTATTTTTTAAGAAATTGTTTTATTCAATATATTTTTTCTATTTCTCCAATTTTATTTTTTAAGGATTTGTTTTCTTCAGTCACTTTGTGCTTTCTTTTCCAGCTGGTTGGCTTTTCCCAACTTTTCTCCTACATAGCTTTTCTCCTGCATAGCTCTCACTTATGTTCCCAATGTTTCTGCCATCTTTCCTTTAAGAATTGGTTCCAACTCTTCATAAAGAGCCTTTTGATGTTGAGTTCATGAGATCAGTTCATATGTCCCTTTGAGCTTCACCTGAAGGCATGTTGCCTTTTCTGGTTATGTATTCTGTTCTTCCCTATTTCTGTAGTAGCTTTTTATGGTCGGAGACCTTTTTGCTTTTTGCTCCTTTTTAAAAGTATGGAACAGAAGATTGTCCCAATCTTCTTTTTACAGGGGGACAGGGGCCTCTCTTTCTTCTGGGGCCAGTTATACTGCAGGTTTAAACATTGGGCTGAGTGAGCCTAGCCAAGTCCCACTTGTCCCACTTAGGTTCTTGAACTCTTATTTATTTATTTGTTTATTTGTTTTTTGTACTTGTGTTGGTCTCACAAATGGTTTGCTGATAAACTGGTCTTCTGAACCAGAACAGAGTAGCCAACACTGTGTCATTTACTCCTTGCCCAACTGAGCCAGATCTTTGCTGAAGTCCTTCCAAGATATCTTAAATTGGAAAATTATTACACTCTGAATGTTTGTGGGTTCTGTTACTCCAGATCAGAGGCTTGATCTAGCATTGATTCTGAGGATTTGTTCTTTGACGCACTTATAATTTAGGATTCCATTATTTAGTTTGAAATAAAATTTTAATCTCTTTTTCCACTGTCCTTTGTTGAATTTAATCTTACCGCATTGGGATCTGAAAAGAATACATTTAATAATCTTGAATGACTCTGGGAGTCCAGCTAGAGGAATAAGCAGGAAATCACTGTAACTCTCCCATATTCACCTCCAACACAAAACTGGGTACAGTACAATCATCAAAAAGATGGGGAGAAGCAATCTGTGAGCCCAAGAAATTTGGCAGATCAGCAGGAAATATGTGAGAGAAAAAGAGGACAGACCAAGGCAGAAAATAAGGCAGCAGCAAGCCCTAAGGGCTCAGCAGCCATAGGTAGATCCTGAGCACCAGTATGGTGGTATGGGCAAATGCCAACAGTAAGATCCCCCAAATACCTCAGTATGGTCAGGGGAACAGAGAGACTGTAGCTTTGAGAACTATCACATTCTTCAGTGTAGCCCCAGATAAACAGGCAGTCTCCAGAGGCCACTCCTCCTTTCAGCCCCCAGGTAAAGTATACCCCAGACCTTCACAACAGGCCTAACACAACAGGCAGCTGCCAGTGGCATCACATCTTTCATTGTATGGGGCTGGGGATGCAGAAGCCCTTCAGGGACCTGAGTACACACCAGACACCACCACTTACAGCCTCAGTCAGTACCAAGTACGCTGTGAGAACTATATTGCCTGCAGCAGTGCCAAAAGATAAGCAAAAAAGACTACAAAAAGAATCTTGAGCATAGAAAGTTATTCTGGGGAGAAGATCAAGATACAAACTCAGAAAAGGATAGCAAAGTCAAAACATCCTTAGGCAAAACCCCAAAGAAAAATTAATTTCCTTTCCTGATTTTTTTCTTCTATATAATTTTTAATTATTTAATTTTTAAGTTCCTTTCTGAGCTTGAAATCACTTCCCCTTTTTCTGTAGGGGAGTCTTTGGGAATCTGGGTACTAAGCCAGTGTCCTAGTGTTTGCATCTGCCATATGCTGAGGCTGTTGAAGTGTTTCTGCATTTTCCCAGGGACCACTGGTGGCTGCCTGTTTGCTTAGGTACCTATAGGTTTGGCTCTACCTGCTTGCCCAGGGCTACATTGAAGCACATGGAGGTCTGGCCTCTGGAGGTTGCCAATTTGCCTGGGGCTATGCTGAAGCATGTGTCAGTTCTCAGAGCTATAGTTTGCCTGTTACCCTGACTATGCCAAAGTATATGGCAAACCCAGATGTCAGATCAGTGAGCTGGTACTCTTAAGTTCTACTGCTAGTTTGCTGAAGTGGGGCTCCCGATTTGCTGGGATGCTTCCTGTTCTGGACTGCACTTCCCTTTGATTCAAGTGAGAACTTTCCTGCCAATCTCCCAGGATTCTTGGTGTCACAGACTGATGGTTCTACTGTTATAGGATTTGTATTATATCATGTTGTGTGGAGGTGAATATGGGAGAGTTAAAGTGATTTACTGTTTACTCTGCTATCTTGATTATCTTGACTGAATGTTAACTTGTTAAAAAATGTTATCATATATCTTTATAGATATATGATAACATTAACTACTGATAACCAGAGTTTATCGTTCCATTTCAATACATCTAATCATTCTCTAATTCCCACCCAAACATACTGATGAAGAAACCCCAGAACTCTGAAAAATCCTTAAAAGAGAAAACATCCTTAGACTCTGCGTCAGGGAGGGGACTCCATCCTAAGCACAAACAGTTTCATCTTTATTTGGGTCAGTCCCAAAACCCATTGAATCCGGTTCAAATTCTAACCCTGGCTGAAACCCAGCCAGGAGCCAACCTGGGATACACTCTACCCATAAGCCTCCTTCAGCTTTTAGCCAAAGCTCTCTAATATAAAAGAACCAAGCTGGAGTCCTCTCTTTGTGGAGGTCCCAAATGTGGCAACCTTATGCTTGGCATGTCAAAGGATTTCTGCCCACTGGAACTCTGGTTCCAGTGCTTTTTAATCCCTACCTTCAACTTTACTAACTAGACTTTACTTCCAAACCCCATAATAAATCTCTAGGTTTTCGGGTCTGCAAATTCCTTTACAGGAGACTCGTGTACCACTACTAGACCTCATTTAACTGAATCCAAAGGGGTTGCAGGGGAGCTCTATTTGACTCCCTGTACACTGAACCTGCCACTAGACCTCAATTAAATCTAATTTCATTTAGGTACTTCAATTCTAGATCTCATCAATATTTCATGGTTCCCTTTGGTGCTCTATTAGGTGTGATATTAGAGAGTTAGAATCTGAGAAAATGGGTTTAAAGATGCTAGAAAGAACTAAATATTTCAAAATATCTTTTAAAAATCTTTGCTTTCACTAGTGAGGATTCTCAGAATCAAATTGTTTATCACTTATCACTTAAGTAGTCAAAGGATAGCAAACAAAGCTTCCCGTGATATTACTGATATTGCTTTAATATTACCTGAGACAAAAAAAAAAGTCCATGCATCATCCAGCATACAATAAGCTCAGTCCTTCAGATTTGTTTTCCTCAATATGGGTATTCCTTCTACTTGTGCAGCTCTTAAGCAATCTGAATCCTAAACAGTCTTTGTGAGTTAATGGTGCTTCTTTAAATTAACTGGTGCTAGCTTTCTGGTGATTAATTCTTCTCAACTCACAGAATTTTTTCCTTAAACAAGAAAGGTCATGTTCAGAGACTTTCAGAAAGTTTGTTAAGACACAAAATAGCTTGTGATGGTTTCACTTTACACAACCAGTAGACATCTCTACAGTATGTTGGAACCTTGGAGATTATTTCTAATCATTTTCAAAGAGCCTCCACTTTACTTCAAGGCCAATAAACCGCCTGAAAATTCTTAACTGTTTCACACTAGAAATGTTGACATAAATTTTTTCTATTATGTACCCTTAAATTGAAAGGGGACCAAAAAAGCTCTTTCGATCTTTTTTCTGGTTTTCAGTGCTACTCGTAATGTTGTGCTTGAACAATCAAAGTACTCCTTTCTATCACTATGTGTTTATGTTCCACATATGTATTATTAATGAAGAATATAAGATATCTGGCTATTGAAGCATATCCAAAAAATGATTAAATATTACTATTTAATTTTTAAAGACAAATTGTTTCTTTGTTATTTTAGAACAGCCCTTATGATTGCCATCAGTTTGGAATTCACAGAAATGGTCAGTGTTCTTCTTCAACATAATGCTGATCACACTATCAAAGATCAAATGGGACGGACAGCTGAGAAGTATGCTAGGATCTATAATTATCCTCGGTAAGTGCTAACATAATTCTAATTGTCTTTATACAACTGCATCTAAAAGAATTTTTCCTCCATAAAATTGAGAGTGAATCTGGATTTCACAGTTTCATATTATAATAATTGTCTGGAAAACACCCTGGCGAACTCCAGCTCTTGAGAACTGCCACATGCTTCAGCATAGCCCCAGGAAAACAGGCAGGAGTTTGGTAGAGAACAAGTGGGTCTTCAGACCAGGTGTTCACTAGGGAACCAACAAGTCAGGGCATCAAGTCAGGGCATTATGTGAGTAGGTATAATAAAGGCTTTTAAGTTTACACGTGGCTGTTCTTGAGTGTGCTACTGGTTATTAAACTATAGATTCAAGAAATCGTGGCCAGAGAGGAGGCGAGCTATACCATTTAATAATAATGCACATTTATAAACACTGTAGGGTTTTTTTGTTTGTTTCTATTTTAATTTCTTGCTGATCCCTCTCAATTGTAAAAGACCTAAAGTTAGTTTTAGGGAAAATGACATCATGTCTTGGAGGGAAAATGACATCATGTCTTGGATGCCTTCATATGAGTGCTAACTAAAAAGAATCATAAACGTTAATAGTCAATATTAAAATTCAGAGTTTGCAGGGGGAAGGATGTTCAATTTGCAGTCAGGAGATCTGGGAAGAAATCATGCCTCTCACCCTCTGAGTGTCCTTAGACAAGTATAACATTTATGGGATGCAGTTATTTAATTGATAAAATAGAGACATTAGAATTAATGACTTAATACTACAATTCTATAATACTGTATTACATCTAGATTGAATGATTAGTTTTGCTCTATAGGCTTTGTCAAAACAATAAAAAATTTTGGTGATAATCTGATTAGGATGTGGAATATACATAGATTTGTCACATATAATTTTTATATTGATATAGACCTATTGTGTTTTATATTTTATTTTAGACATATTTATCACAAACAAATTGAACAATATAAGCCCTCTCCACTCCAAATCAGCGACTTAGAGAAGGCTTATGATACTGGATTTGTTTTGGGTGCACCTTCCCTGGACCAAAAAGGTAGAATTGATTGATGCAAATAAATAATATAAAAAATAATGAACAATCTTATAATTCATATGTTTTCTAATTTTTTTCTATTTCCATTTTATATTTTAAAGGGATAGAAACTAGTTTATTTCTGGTTATCTAATTACCCACTTAAACTATTTTTGGTTATCTAATTATCCACATAAGTCTACTATCCTGAAATAGCAAAAACAGTGTTTGTGTTACAATTTTTTACTATATCAAAAAAAAAAAAAAACTAGGTAGATTACACTTTCAATTTTCTGATTTCTATATGTTTTCTAAATATGTTTATACAAATTATATGAAAAGTTAACACTTTAAAATATATTTTGTACAATTGTTTATTTCTTATTGTTAAATGTGAGGAAAATAAATAATGCATATTATATATGATCGAATATAGATGGAAAGATAGATAGATAGATCAAACAGTAAAATATCATTTCTTTGGGAACTCTGTAAATTACTTAGCCAAGATTTGGAAATGCATTTTAAATGTTTTCAAAATTTTATAATGTTCATAAAGTTTTCCCTTACCACAAACTAATGATAATGAAAAAGTCATAAGAATTAAGGGGACCAGGAAACAAGAAGAGCACATTTGAAAAGTAATGCATATGATCCTACATTTTCTGCAGATATTTGCATATTTGCCACATCCACTTCCAACATGACCCTTGGAAAACTTGAAAACTTCCCAATCCAGTCAATTAAACTCTAGAGTGGTGAGCATTTTCTGGTTGAACTTTATCCTGCTAGCTGGGCCATTTGAAAAATGACAGGGGCAGCAGCTAGGTGGCACAATGGATAGAGCACCAGGCCTGAAATCAGGAGGACCTGAGCTCGAATTTGGTCTCAGACACTTAATACTACCTAGCTGTGTGATCCTGGGCAAGTCACTTAACCCCAATTGCCTCAGGGGAAAAAAACAGAATTAGTGGCATAGGCTTGCAATAGTAAATTCATCTCTCATAAGAATTTTTTCCTAAATCAATTTATTTATTACCATGTGAGAAAGATAGGATAAATATTCTGGTGATTCCTACTTGAATGGTGATGAAAGCAGAAAGCTCAGATAATTTCCTTACAGGAAAAAGTAATTAAACACTTTTAATTACTGGGCAGTACAGTACATAAGAGAAAGAGATGAGTTATGTAAACCTTTCCATATAGAAGAAATGAGAATTTACAATGGCAGAAAAAGCAGTATTTAATTTTAAGTACATTTTAACTACTGACTAAAAACATCATTTTCCAATAAAATATTTCAAATTCCTACTGCCAGTCAGGTGAAAATTGATCCTTATTTTTCCTTTTTATTTTATCTTTTTATTATAGCTTTTTATTTACAAGATAAATTTTCAGCATTGACAGCTGCAAAACCTTTTGTTCCAATTTTTCCCATCCTTCCTCCTTTCCCCCAAATGGCAGGTAGACCAATACATGTTAAATATGTTTTAAGTATATGTTAAATATAGTATATATCCATACAGTTATTTTGCTGCACAAGAAGAATTGGACTTTGAAATAGTGTACAATTAATTGTGAAAGAAATAAAAAATGAAGGTGGACAAAACAGAGGGATTGGGAATTCTCTGTAGTGGTTCATACTCATTTCCCTGAGTTCTTTTGCTGGGTGTAGCTGGTTCACTTCATTACTGTTCTATTGTAACTGATTTGTTTAATCTCATTGTTGAAAATGGTCACATCCATGAGAATTGTTCATCATATAGTATTGCTTTGAAGTATATAATGATCTCCTGGTCCTGTTTATTTCACTCAGCATCAGTTCATGTAAGTCTCTCCAGGCCTTTCTGAAATCATCCTGCTGGACATTTCTTACAGAACAATAATATTCCATAATATTCATATACCACAATTTATTTAGCCATTCTCCAATTGATGGACGTCCACTCAGTTTCCAATTTCTGGCCACTACAAAGAGGGCTGCCACAAACATTGTTGCACATACAGGTCCCTTCCCCATTTTTAAGATATTTTTGGGATATAGGCCCAGTAGCTACACTGCTGGATCAAAGGGTATGCATATTTTGATAACTTTTTGAGCATAGTTCCAAATTGCTCTCCAGAATTGCTTCATGTGTTCACAATTCAACCAACAATGTATCAATGTCTCAAATTTTCCCACATCCCCTCCAACATTGCACATTTTCTTTCCCTGTCATTCTAGCCAATCTGACAAGTGTGTAGTGGTATTTCAGAGTTATATTAATTTTCATTTCTCTGATTAACAATGAGTTGGAGCATCTTTTCATATGGCTAGAAATAGTTTCAATTTCTTCATCTGGGAATTGTCTGTTCATATCCTTTGACCATCTATCAATTGGAGAATGGCTTGATTTCTTAATAAATTAAATTAGTCAGTTCTGTATATATTTTGTAAATGAAGCCTTTATCAGAACCTTTGACTGTAAAAATGTTTTCCCAGTTTATTCCCTTCTAATTTTGTCTGCCTTAGTTTTGTTTATAGAAAAACTTTTCAATTTGATATAATCAAAATTTTCTGTTTTGTCATCAGTAATGATCTCTTGTTCTTCTTTGGTCATAAATTCCTTCCTCCTCCACAGGTCTGAGAGGTAAACTGTCCTATGTTCTTCTACTTTATTTATAATCTCATTCTTTATGCCTAGGTCATGAAACCCATTTTGACCTTATCTTGGTTTATAGTGTTAGTATGGGTCAATGCCTATTTTCTGCCATACTAATTTCCAATTTTTCCAGCAGTTTTTGTGAAACAGTGAATTCTAATCCCAAAAGCAGGGGTCTTTAGGTTTGCCAAACACTAGATTATTAAAGTTTTTGACTATTTTGTTCTTTGAACCTAACCTATTCCACTGATCAACTAGTCTATTTCTTAGCCAATACCAAATGGTTTTGGATAACTGCTGCTTTATAATACAGTTTTAGATCTGGTACAGCTAGGCCACCTTCATTTGATTTTTTTTTATTCCCTTGAAATTCTTGACCTTATTTTTTCTAGGTCATTAAAATAATGTTTTGGGAGTCTGATTGGTATAGCATTAAATAAATAAATTCGTTTAAGTAGCATTGTCATCTTTATTATATTCACTCGCCCTATCCAAGAGCATTTAATATTTTTCCAATGGGCAAGATCTGACTTTATTTATGTGGAAAGTGTTTTGTAGTTCCTGATTTTCCCTTGTCAGATAGATTCCCAAATATTTTATGTTATCAGGAGTTACTTTAAATGGAATTTCTCTTTGTAACTATAATTGTTGGATTTTGTTGGGTGATATATAAGAAAGCTGAGGTTTATTTTGTTTTCTGCAACTTTGCTAAAGGGGTGGATTATTTCTACTATCTTTTTAGTAGAATCTCTGGGGTTCTCTAAGTATACCATCATATCATCAGCAAAGAGTGATAATTTGGTTTCCTCATTACCTATTCTAATTCCTTTAATCTCTTTCCCAGCTGTTATTGCCAAAGCTGGCATTTCTAATACAATATTGAATAGTAATGTGATAGTGGGAAATTTTGTTTCACTCTTGTTCTTATTGGGAATGGTTGCAGTTTATCCCCATTACATATGATGCTTACTGATGATTTTGAATAGATGCTACTGATTATTTTAAGGAAAAGTCCATTTATTCCTATACTCTCAAGTGTTTTTTAATAGGAATGGATCTTGGATTTTATCAAATTTTATCAAATGCTTTTCCTGCATCTATTGAGATGATCATATATATGGTTTTTGTTAATTTGGTTATTGATAATGGTCAATTATACTAATAGTTTTCCTAATATTGAACCAGCCCTTCATTCCTAGTATAAATCCTACTTGGTCATGGTGTATTATCCTGGGGATGATTTTCCTGTAGTCCTTTGTTAAATATTTTATTTAAGTTTTTAGCATCAATATTCATTGGGGAGATTGGTCTATAATTTTCTTTCTTTGTTTTCAACCTACCTGGTTTAGGTATCAGTACTATGTCTGTGTCATAAAAGGAATTTGGTAGGACTTTTATTTTATTTTGTAAAATAGATCTCTAGTTACATACATGAAATTGCTGTGACAAACATTTAAGGGGAAAAAGGGAAGTTATATTTATTAAAAATCTAGACATATTTTATCATGTGAAATATATATAACATTTTTAAACAGTTTACAAAAACCCTAGTCCAAATAATTGTTAATAATCTAATTGACAATGGGGACATTTGTGAAGAAATCAATGAAGAAATTATTATAGTCTATAACAGAATTAAATATAAGTACACTTGAAGAGTATGTAGTTGTAAAACAGAGTAGAAGAAGAACTGTCCAGAAATATGTTCAAGGAAGATACCAGAATATAGATACTGATTTTGAGAGTATACAATAACCAATAATAAGGCAAAATCTTAGTTTATGTATAAATATATATTAATGTTTAGTCTAACATTAAGTGATTAAAAGAATTAGGAATATATGTGTATATGTATATATAGTATATATATATATAATTATAATGATTTGCTATTATAAAATATACTTGCTTTCCCTCAAATGTTAATCTTCCACCATTTATTTTATATTTTTTCTATTCATCAAAAAATTGGTAAAATTAATTATTTGATAGGCAAATGTAGTAGTAATAGCTAACCTGGTGATCTCTCAGTTCATTTGAACTTGAGGAGTAACTGATCTGTCACCACAAACTTCATATCTTCATTGTTTAGATAACAATTTAGATAACAATTGCAAAGTTTAGAGCAATAATAAGGTGAGGAACTTTTTCTCACTTTGCATATAAGGTTTCTTAAAAATTATATTTTCAAATCAGAACTTTTATCATAAAGAATGAATATGCTAGAGTTTTGGTCTTGGGGCTTGGAGTCCTTTTTAACATAATTCGAACCAACATCTTGCTTTCTTGCCATTAATTTTTGCATTCTTTTGTAGAGCTTAATTGTGAATAACCCCAATTTTGTTCAAAACCCTAAATTTGAGTTTTCTGATACTTTGACAAATTATTATATTCTGTGATTGAACACTCCCTAATTATTTCTACTTGTGACTTAGATATTTTAATTCAGGATTATAATGGTAAGGCCACAATTTATCCATAACATTTAATTCCAAAAGTTTTTTTCTTTCTCTAGTCTCTGAAAATACTAAGCTTTTTTTTGCACAACCATAATTTTAAATGTGTAATTCATCTTCCTGTATAAGTCATCATGGTTAGTAACTTGAGCCACTGAATGGCAATTGCAACAAATAAAAAAAAAATTCTTCTCAACTGAGACACTGCTATAGTGTAAATAAAAGAAGGCAGACAGGACCCTGCGGTCTATTTCTCTGACTTATCACAAACTAGCTTTTTCCTCTCTTTGTGAAAGGTTTGGATTACCCTATGGAATCCCACCTATTCTAAAACATTGTGATTCTTTGTCAATTCAATTTTTAATATCTTTGATTTTGATTTTTTTTATTCCTATCATGAATAATATGGCTAGGCAAGTATTGTAGTACTCATTGTTGTCTACCTGCTTCAGAACTATCCTTATAGCATGACAAAAAAGTCCCCTTTCATTGTGCATTTTATCATTTCAAACACTTCTTAGCTTGTCTCCATCATTAATTGAAAATCTTTAATGCATAATTTGTTAAACTCTTTAGTCATAAAATACCACTTTATTTCTAAATTGGTACTCAGATCTACATGATTGCTTAGCTTGTCTCCATCATTAATTGAAAATCTTTAATGCATAATTTGTTAAACTCTTTAGTCATAAATACCACTTTATTTCTAAATTGGTACTCAGATCTACATGATTGCTAATTTCACAGTCTATTTTGGGTAAGACTGAAGATAGAGTTCTATGTGCCTAGCATTTGGGAAATATTCTATTATACTTAGCATCTTCAATTAAGGGAACTTGACACAATATAGTGGAAAGAACACAGATTCAAACAAACTCAAGTCAGATTTCCTGGGTTCAAATTCCAGCCCTCACATTCCCTCTATGAATGTTAACATATCACTTGACATTTCTCACCTACAGTTTTCTCCTCTCTAAAATAGTGAGGTTGGAGTAGGTGGCCTCTGAGATGCTTTCTAGCTCAAGCTTACTGTTAGTGTTCCAGTATTTTATTGCAAAAAAAAAGGCAAAGAAAAGAAGAGCATTAATTATGAAATGAAAGTAGATGGTTCAAATAGTATGATTTTTTTTAAATGAACAAAATGTAGCCATTTGTAGTTGTTTAATTCTTAAGTCTTCTGTATTTTATTCTCTCTTGTTAATAACAGGAATAATTTAATTTAAAATACAGTTTTTATGTTTTCAAATTTTTTTCTTCACATTACTTTTATCCTCATAATCTTTGAAATTTATCCTTTAGGGGAAATGTCCAGAAACTGCTTTTTAAAAAGAAGCATTTTCCTTTTAATGAAAAATGATTAGACTATAGACTCAAAAACTTGGAATGGAAATTACTTTACAGATAATCCAGTTTCAATTCCATCATTTAGGAAAATTTTCTACAAACAGTAGTTTTCCTTCAGTCTTGGAAAAGGATAGTCCAGGGGTTTGTTTTTTGTTTATTTGTTTGATTTGGTTTTTATTTAAGGGACATCATTTTGCAGTGGTAAAAAGACTAGATTTTGACGTGGGACATCCTGGAATATCATTTAACCTCTAAACTTCTATTATATCTAAAGTAAAGGAATTCTATTAAATTATTTCTAAATCTTCTAGTTCTAAATTATATGAATCTATGAAATCATTTTTAATTTGATAGGCAGTGATTATGTGATAATGTTTTAAAGTTTAATATTTATGTGTACTTAAAACATCATTTTTAAACAGCTTAATGGGGATATAACCTATGTCTTTTCTGCCCAAATTAAGTAGAAAAATGTATAATTCTTCAGTAAATACGAGATACTTGCAAAACTAATTCTTGGGTGTTCAAGGCATTTTAAAGTAATGTCATTTTGGGGGGTGAAGACAATAAATAAAATGTTCTCCAGTTATCATGAAAGTTCATAGTCAAAATGACCAATATTTCCATGGACTGATTAAACTGATTTTTACCTATTCTCAATAATACTAATATCAAAAAATTGGTTTGTATCAACCTCACTTTCATATATATACATATAATATATGCATATCTCCATTACAATGACAATTTATACCCTTGATAACTTATAAAATGATGATAGATGTTATAAATTCTCTAGAAATTAAATTTTATTTAATGTAGTTTTGGACTGAAATGCATTTTAGGTTATTGTAGTTTTTTGATAATTGGTAATTTATACATATGTATATACTTGTGGCACTTCATTATTTACATGTATTTTATTTAAAAAAAAACACTCATTCCTCATGGAATGGAAAAACATGCCAGAAAAATGTTTTTTTTCTAGCAAAGATAAATTCTCTTAAATTTATCAATATTTCATATCCTCATGGTCATAGGAGGAAAAAGAGGTCATTTTACTTGTATTAGTTGTATAAATTGCTTTTCACTGTTTGCCCTGCTTTTTCTGTAGTAGCACATAATCATTTTCTTTGTATGGAATATGATTGGAAGTAAATAAAGAGAATCATATCACAAGTAGTGGATTAATTGAATGGATGGCGATTGTGTTTTTGAAGGGGCATCCCAGTTGGCAGATTGGCACATAAACTTTGGAAATGAGGAAGTAAAGTACAGGTAGTGAGAGAAAATCAGTTGATTCTGCCTCATTAAGTTTTAATAATGTACTTTTAGTAAATGGACTTTAATAATTAGTAGTTTAAAATATAATTTAGTAAATCAAATAAACTCTACTAGCAATTCCTCTATTCCTTTTAGAATAGAGTTGCTTATCTTCACATTTTTTTTTCTGATTTCATTGTTTAATGTTTTATCCCTTTTATGCCTATTCCCAGAGGGATATAAAAATTCAGCAAGGGGCAGCTAGGTGGCACAGTGGATAGAATACCAGCCCTGATTTCAGGAGGACCCAATTTCAAATCTGGTCTCACTTAACACTTCCTAGCTGTGTGACCCTGGGCAAGTCACTTAATCCCATCTTCAGAAAAAGAAAAAGAAAAAGAAAAAATTCAGGAAACTCCAGTGCAGACATCAGGAACAAGAATTTCATGGAAACAACCAAATAAACATGTTTGCTCAAAGAATAAATAAACTACTAAAGGTTTTACTTTAGTTTCAATTTTATTTTGGGTGATGTCTATTTTAAATGTTACATAGAACAAAATACGATATTGATATTTTCTCTCGGACATGCCATTAGAAAGTTGTGTAAAGTTTTTAAACTTGGGAAGTTTAACAATAATTAAAAGATGGTTTCAGGGGGAAGGTAGTAGATGAATCTATTTAGCATTTCTAGGATTTTTTTTTAATCTTAGAGTTTGAACTTTTAATCTATAAAGATTTTATTTGAAATTCTTGTTAAAACTATTTTGTAGTAGTAGTTTTTTTTAAATTATCCATTATTGGATTGAGCTAATTCTATTCATGTTTATATTGATATTATATTCTTTAATTATCATATTCTTATTCACTCCATGTTATACGTAAAAAGATAAACTAATGAGATAGTTTTGCAGACTGTCTTATGTGCTACAAAAGGGAAAGGAATACCAACCTGCCACTACTCTGATCTTGTTCATTTTTCATTGCATATTTGTAATTGCCAAGTATCTGACAATTTTGTTGCAATCATTCTGTATTGCTAGTTGAGTACATTCTAATTTAAAAAATAATAATAATAATGTATTCTAAACTATGGGACTTAAGTTGCTTCTGATCCTGTCCCACAAGAAGGCCTGGAGAGGTAGTAATGTCAAAGCCCACAAACCATGATTTTTCTACTTTGCTTTAGTATGTAAATTTTACTTTGCCAAATAACTTAAGACTTCTCTTGGAATCATACCACAAACATAATTCAATATGTACAGGCTGCTTAACCTTTCAGTGTCTCAGGTTACCAATTCACTTAGAATATAATTTGCAGAGAAATTGCCTCTCATCAGTGGAAATCATTTTTATCACTGATTTCCATACAAATGAAATCTCATATTTAGTTAAACATAACCAGTTCAAAAGAAATCTGGCAGCATCATATTAGATGTATTGGAGAAAGTAAATTTTGGAGAATGATTATGAGTCAAATAATAAAATAATATACTTGGTGAAATCAGCAAAAAAAAAAAAATAATAATAATAATAATGACCTTAGTTCCTTGCCTCATGCTGTTGTGATGGTTAATAGAAAAAAAAAGTGCTTTCACTGCCCATATGAATATCTTTGTTTGGGTGGAGGTTAGAAGAAATTAATAGATGTGCATTGTACCTCAAAAGTTTTATTTTTGTTTTTAGCTTCTCTACTCAGGAAAGCTTGAAAAGAGAAACTCTATTGGTTTACATCTCATCAGCCCCTTCTAGGGATTGTAGAAGTCTAGCAAGGTACATTGTTTTAGACCTCTTGCCCATGGAGGAGCTAAAAACAGAACAGTCTGGATTTGCCCTGATATGTAGAATGCACCAAACAGGTGATGCCATGTCATGCTGAATATGGCAATACTCATCTCCAAACATTCCATTTGTGAGGACTGTAGTGAGAAAAATGAAATGTGGTCTTTCTCAATCTATTTACATAAAAAGCTGAGATTATTCATATTATGGAAGCTTGTCCCTTCTTGTTCCTTCCACAATGTCTACTAGAGAGATGCTATCAGTGTGAAGCAGCCTGCTCATTCAAATTTAATGTAATCAAATCAATAATACTTTAAGACCACCTCTTCCTACTTTCATCTAAAGACATTTTATCTATAGCATAATTCCATTTGAATATTGTCATCACTCCAAAAAATTATAGAAATGCTCTAAAATTATGCTTTTCATATTAATGTCATGTTTTAATATTTAAATTTTTATTGTATTTTAGTTGTATCAGAAGAAAGTTCTTCAGAAGACTCTATAGAAAGGTAGGCTTTATAGTAGGTTAGCTTTTCTTTTAGTTAATCCTCAGGGTCCAGTATTAAACAGGTTTTTCAATCCAAAGCAAAGCAGACTCTCATGTCCCCAAAAGATGTATCTTCAATTTAGCCAATTCCCATATTTTATCTTCATTATCTTTCAAAAAATTAGGTTTACTACAAGCTAATATGTATGTGTGTATGTGCATGTATGTATAAATGTACATATGTGTGCATATGTTTGTTTGTATACAGATACAATACACAAAATATGCAAAAACACACCAATTACTATACACACATGTATGTACACTATATCTCTGTAAGTGTGTACATGCACACATGCGTGCTTATCTTTTTTCTTTTTTTCCTTTAATTTCTTAATATTTTAACCCAATTACATTCAAAAGTTTTTTTTTATATTTGTTTTTAAGATTTTTGAGTTCTAATTCTCTCCATTATCCCTACACACAATTAAGAAACCACATGTGAAATTATGCAAAACTTTGCCATTAAAGTTAAGTTGAGAAAGAAAACATAGTTCTTCCACCCTAATGAAAATAAAAGCCCTCAAGAAAAATTAAGTAAAAAATAAAGATATAGAGTAATAGAGAATCCCTTGATCTGTATTCAGAAGTTATCAGTTCCTTCTCAGGGTATGAATGGGATTTTTCATCATAAGTTCTTTGGAGTGGGTATGGATGATTGTACCACTGAGAATAACAAAAATCTTTACAGCTATTTATTCCAAAAACATTGCTATTATTTTGTATGTAATATAGTTCACTTTTTTCATAAAGAAATTTTCCATTTTTTTTCCCTGAGAGAATTCTGTTCATCATTTTTCAGAGAACAATAATATTCTATCAGAAAATTTCCTTCAATTTTTTTTATAATTACTATTGCTAATTCTATTTCCCCCCATTTATTCTCTCTCTCCTCTCACCCTATTTCTCCTCAAAAGTCTTTTGCTACTGACCATTTCCTCCCCCAAAATGTCCTTTTTTTTCACTCTTTCACCTCTTCTCACATCCCATTCTCCTATTTTTCCTGCAGGGTAAGATAGATTTCTATACCCCTACTGAGAATGTATGTTATTTTCTATTTGAGACATTCTTATGAGAGAAAGATACACTTCACTTAGCCTCTTCTTCCCCTCATCCACTCTACTAAAAAAGTTTTTTTCTTGCCTCTTTTTTTTAATGGCAGAATCATGCCACTTCTCCCAGTACACTCCCCTCTTACCTCTTAATTTCATTATTAAAAAAAAGATATTATCCCTTCATATTCAACTCATACCTGTGCCTTCTTAGATATACTCCTAACTTCCATAAAAAGGAAAATGTTCTGAGTTACAAGTATTATCCTCCCATGTAGAAATATAAACAGATGAACCTCAAGTCCTTTATGATTTCACTTTTCTGATTATCTCCTTATGCTTCTCCAGACTTTTGTATTTGAAAATCAAATTTTCCATTTAGCTCTGGTCTTATAACAAAAGTATGAAAATCCTGATTGAATGATCACCTCTCCCTCTGAAGGATTATACTTAGTTTTGCTAGCTAGGTGATTCTTGGTTGCTATCCTAGCTTTATTGGTCTCCAGAATATCATTACAAGCCCTCCAGTGCTTTTAAAGTAGAAGCTGCTAAAATTTGTGTTCTGAGTGTGGCTCCACTAATCTTGAATTGTTTCTTTCTGAATGTTAGCAATATTTTCTCCTTGACCTGGGAGTTCTGGAATTTGGCTGTAATATTCATGGGAGTTTTATTTTGGGATCTTTTTCAGGAGGTGATCAGTGGATTCTTTCAATTTCTATTTTACCCTCTGCTTCTAGAATATCAGGACAGTTTTCTTTGCTAATTTCTTGAAAGATGATGTTCAGAATCTTTTTTTTTTATCATGACTTTCAGGTTAGACTAATACTTTACAAATTCTCTCTCCTAAATCTATTTTCCATGTCAGTTGTTTGTCCAATAAGATATTTCACTTTTTTTTTGTTTTGTTTTGTTTCATGGCATCTTGATGCCTCATAAAGTCCATATGCTTCCATTTGCTCAATTCCGTTTTTTTTTAAGGAATTAATTTCTTCAGTGAGATTTTACCTCCTCCCTCTAGTTGGCCAGTTTTGCTTTTTAAGGCATTCTTTTCCTCATTAGATTTTTATATTTCCTTTTGCACTCTCTCAATTCTTGCCCTAATTTTTCCTCTATCTCTCTTCCTTGATTGTCAAAGTCCCTTTTGAGCTCTTCCATGGCCTGAATCCAATTGCTACTTTTCTTGGAGCTTTGGATATAGGAGCTTTGACTTTATCATCTTCTGAGTGTGTTTTGCTCCTCCTTGTCACCATTATAACTTTCAAATGTCAGAAACTTTTGTTTTCTGCTCATCTTCCTAGCCTATTACTGACTTTTAACAGTGTGTTAAAGTAGGGCTTTGTCTCCAGGATGAAGGATGCATTGTCCCAAACTTCAGCAGTTTTGTGCAGCTGTTTTCAAAAATCCTAACAGGAATCTGACCTCAAGCACTCTTTTCTACCCTGAATCTGTTAGGTGTGTTCCCGCCCCAATGAAGCTCTAGTTGATCAAGTGTGCTGACAGGGGCTGGACTCTGCTGGTCTAGGCTATGCTGGGACTGTACACCAGACTCCCACCATGTTTGCGTGTGCTGATTTATCAGATTGGCAACTGTTCTGTATTGAGAGTTGCTTGGGAATACTGAAGGATTAAGGTACTGGCTTGGGCTTACAAAATTAGTATGTGACAAAAAACTTGAATCCATTATATTTTTATCCCATAACTACTTCCTATCCACAAATGCCCCAATATAGCTATTAATACCTTGTTCTTGTTCCCAATTAGAGACATGTGGAAAAGTGGCTAGTCTTTAAAAAAATTCTCTGAAGCAGATGTGGCAAAGCATTAGTTGTTAGGGACCTCATTTTCCCACAGTATAGAATGTTATTTTTCAGTGACCCACAGATTCTATGTTCTTTGTTGATTCCAGTAACAAGATTTATATAGAAGTATTAATATAGAAGAAGGTGAAAAGTCTGGGGAGAAAAGCCTTTCTAGTTTTAGATGATCAAGAAAAAAGAAAATAAAAGAGGCAAAAAAGGGAGTGATTGTGTCAGAAGGTCAGTGGGAAGAATACTATCATGCAGAAAAGCTGAATAATTCCAGTGATTTGGCTTTTTTAAAGTTAGAAGAAAGTGGGTGAGGGAAGTAGCATGTTGATCTAGAGAGTAAAGAGGCAATTAGGGAGAAGTTGGGAGAGGACAGAGAGGGATTTAGTAAGAACAAACTCTTATGTTGATTGTGTCTATGTGTAGTTGCAGGATCCTTAATGAGATGATTGAGTTAGTCTTAGATATGCTGATAAAACAGTCCCAGGAAACTGATCTCCTTTGGTATGGGATTATGGTTGACATACTTGTTGCTTATTTACATTATTCTTATTAATGGGGACAGAATGAGTTCTTTTAGATCTGAATTTGAGAAGAATTATATTGAATATAATATTTTAGTCTTGAGAATTTGGAAAAAAAGATAAAGATTGAAAGTATTAACTAAAGAAATTCAGGAGACCTTGAAAAACTGAAGTGACTTGAGCTGAAGCAGAAAGACCGAAAGAAAAAGTGTGCCCAAAGAGAAGGATTTGAAGAGATGGAGGAGGACATAAGATAAGGTGAAGGCTATGAGGGGGAGGAAGAGATGAATTCCAGCTAAAAAGAAGGATGTTAAAAAAAAAAAAAAAGACCAAATATGTAAAGTCAGTTGTCAAGAAAAAAAAAAAAAAAAAGTCTTGGTAGTAACATATCCTAAGGAACTGAAAAGAGAAAGACCTTGGGTTTACTGGACAAGTGACTGAACTGAGTATGGGAGTAAAGAAAAACTGGTTCAATTTCCCTCAGCAAGTGTTCCCAGCAACTCTCTAAATTTTTTACTGAATTGATTTTTCTGATTCAGTGGTTCATGGAAATTTTCTATAAGGAGATGTCTTCGATTAGGTCCTGAAGGAAATGGGTTAGTGGTGGGTAGGAAATGGACATTCCAAACCAAAAAGCATATGTCTTAATTTATTATACAAATGGTTGATATTCTATCATAGATTACACCAGGTTCATCAATGATTATATTATACCCAGGAATGGTTGCCCTTATATTAAATACATTTCTGAGCCTGGAATGTATGAGCAATTCATGTATCTAAAGGGCAAAAAGGGAAAGCAGTAAGTAGAGTCCTGGCCTTGGAATTCACAAGACTCATCTTTATGAGTTCTAATCTGGATCAGATACTTATTAGTTTGTGACTCCAGGGCAAGGCAATTAATCCTGTTTGCCTCAGTTTCCTCAGCTGGGAAAAGAAATGACAAACCTCTTTCATAACTTTGCCAATAAAATGGCAAATGGGATCATAAAAGAGTCAAGACACCACTGAAATTATTGAATAGCAACAATTGTGACTTATATCTAGAGTTGAAACCTGGAGAGAATAAGAAAAATTTTAAGAAAAAATAAATACTCATAGTGAAAATGTTTGTCAGAACCTAGTAAGAAGCCAGACTGAACAGGGACCTATTACAAATAGATTGTAGGGTTTTAATGATTCTGTGATTTATAATGACGCTTTATGTTCATTTGTCAACATTAGAGGAGTGTAAACTTAGGAAGAGATTATTCTGGAGGATATACTCATTGACAGCTTCTACATCAATATCTTCTCAGCAAAAATGTGTCTTGGAATAGGAATAACTGAAATATTAAATCATTCTTTGTAATGTGTCATTTAGTGGTAAAGCACCTTGCAACAGTTAAGAGGCCCTCCTTGTCGATGATTGACTTCTGGGAATAAAACTACTAATTTTTTGTTTCTTTTATTTAAAAGACTCTTTGAAAAACCAGGACCTGATGATTCCTGGCCAAGTATGGATGATGAAATTAGTTTTGAAAAGGAGGTAAGATTTCTTTATTGAATTTTTTCCTACTTTTAAATTTCAGTTTGGAGGGTGCTTTGATTCGTTAAAAACAAAAAAGAAAACATAGTAAATATAGGCTCTTTAGTTTCGTGTTTAACACATTAAAGACCTAAATGAATATAGATTGAGATTTTACTTCTAATGAGGTAAAAGCAAATATGTTTTTTTCTTGTCATGATTTAATTTTTGTTTTGTTGCATGTGTTGTGTGTTTTCTAAAAAACTAGATGTGTAATGTCATAGAAACTGAGGAGAGATAGAGATTAAAGAGTTTTTAATATTTTATTTGAGAGGGAGAGATTGTGCTGGGAGCACGTTTCTCCCAGGGCCGATGTCTCAAAGCATCCAACAGCTAATGTGTGTTTTCCATAAGTATATATGCAGATGGATCCAAGTGATCAGGATAGACCAAGGCAGGGGTGGAGTCAGAGCACTGAGAGCAGGAATGGACTAATCAATCTGGTTCTGACAGTGTGGAGGGAGTCATGGACATTCTGATAAGTAGGGAAGGTCTGGGCTCATGAAAGGCAGAAGGGCTTTCTCTATGTGGATTAAATATTTACAGTTTATAATCTTACCATAACCAACCCTAAATTATATCAGTTCTAATGGTTAGGAGGGAGAGAGGGTGTTGCAACCAGGGAATTGAGGCAGAACAATTAAGGGATATGGAGGCAGGACCATTAAAAGGGAACTGTGGCCCAACAGGTGAAATCAACATTAATACAATTTACTTTCTGCTAATATTTCTATATAATTCTACCTATTTCCTTGGATGTATTTATCCATGCACTGAAAAGTGTATTAGATTTGGAGCAGAGGACCAGGCTTCATATCCCATGACTGCCACTCTTAAATATATTATAGTTTTCTTTTGTTTTCTAAATGATACTTTAGGTCCCTTCTAGTTCCCAGTCTATGATCTATTCCATAATACTACTTTTCTCCAAATGTTGATTGTATAGGCTGCTTCCATTTTTGTTGTTGTTGTTGTTGTTGTTAAAAAATAGAGTAACTATGAATATTTTTGTATACCTATATCCTATTTTTCCTTCTGTGCTCTTTTTAAGATAAATTCTCAGTATTGGAATTCCATAACAATGGAATCAAAAGTTATGATCAGTTTTATGACTCTTGTATGTTGTTCTCTAAAGTATTAGTGGTATTGGTGGTATAAATATTGGTGGGCTGTATTTCCCACTATAATTTTCTTTTATTTTTCTGTGGCATTTTATTTTTTTAATATATTTTATTTGAAAAATCAAATTAAGAAAGAAAATTAAAAAGAAATAGAAAACAAAATACAGCAAAACAAAAGAGAACATAGTCATGTGCCTAGCAGATCATCGGGGAGGATTCAAAATCTATTATACAAATTACCAGATCAAGAAAGTATATATATATATATAATTTCAGAAGAAATTATGTTCATGATGTCCATTTTTTTCTTTACTTCATTGTAAATTGTTCTTTGGTTCTCTACTGCACACCTTACTTTTATTTTTTTTTACCCCCACCCATTACCCTCATGCAAGCTACAGTTAAGAAAAAATATATTTATGTGTACATAAATAGATATATATATATACATACACAAAGTCAAACGTCTTTCCTATCCCTGCTGACTGTTTAATTAAATTCTGCTCTGTTACTTAACCTCCTCCCAACTAAGCGTCCTTCCCTTGTTTAATTCCCTCACCCTTTGTTTCCCTATACCCCCTTATTTCTTTTGGATTAGATTTTCAAAATGGCTATACCCTTCATAGTATACCCTTCATAGTGTGTGTGTGTGTGTGTATATATATATATATATATATATATATATATATGATATATGTAGTGTTGCCTATTGAATCCATTCTCGATGAGTAGGTTTTCAGAAATAGGAGCCCTCCTCACCCTCTGCGTGTGTCTATTCTTCTTATGTACCACATTTGTATAACAGGATTACTATTTTTACCTTAACTCTGCCAATCTTTCTTTTCAGCTATTTTTTTGTTGATGTGAAATTTAAACATATAGTATGCTTTCCCCATGTTAAAAAAAAATTATTGATGTTTAAACAGTTTATCCATATTGAGTTCCTTAGATATTGGCTCTTATATTTTAAAGTTTATGCTAAATTCAGGTTTGGTGATAGAAAGTCCTGAAAATCTGCAAGTTCTTTTCTCATTCAAAAATTACAGATAATTTTGCTAGTGTCAGGTCTTAGGTCTTTTGATTTTGGGTAAATATGATTCCAGGTCCTGTGGTTTTTTACTGTAGCAATCTTGTACATTCCTAACTACAGCATTAGCGTATTTAACTTGTTTTTTTTCATGTTTCTTGCAAAATGTTTTTCTTTTATTGATCTGATCCCCAGATCACTTTTTCTTAAGGAATGTTTCACATTCTATTCTATTTTCTCATTCTTTATAATCTGAGAATTCCTTTCAAATTCTCTTGGCCTCTCATAGCTTAATTGGCTTGCCCAGTTCTAATTTTCAAAGAATTATTTTCATCTTTGAGACTCTATACCTCTTTTTCTGGTTGATTAACTTTTTCTTTTCATAATCTTGTTTTTCTTGCATGGTTATTTGTTTTTGTTTTTGTTTTTTTAATTTTTTTCATCATGTCTCTCATTTAATTTTTAAATTCTTTTTTGAGTTCTATAAATTCTCTCTGGGCAAGGAGCTATTTCATGTTATTCTTTGGGGCAGCTTTTTTGGGGGTAAACTTATCTGACTAAAGTGCCCACCTTTGAAGATGAATCCAGATCTTCCTTGTTTCTATAATATGTTTCAATAGTGGGGTTTCTTCTTCTTTAACATTATAATATATATATATATATATATATATATATATATATATATATATATATATATATATATATATATATATATATATATATATATATATATATATATATATATATATATATATATATATATATATATATGTTTTTAATTAGAGGTATTAGTGTAAACATCTATAATCTTTGGGTGGAGGGGATGGTGCCTCAAGCTTCCCTTGAAGTGGAGTTCTCCACTCTGATCAGGAATACCAAACCAAGAGCTCCACCCTCCTGCAAGTGCCCACAGTTAGCAGCATATCTGTCCTACTGCTTCTGTACTTAGCAGGTGTTGGTTCCTTCTCACCCAGAACCTGCATTCCCAATCAGCCAAGTGTTATTCAGTCTTCCCAGACTCAACCCCAAGTTGACAATCCTGAAGGTGAAAGTTTGTGATTTCTGCTGAGACTCCAGCCACACCCAGGTAGCTGACATGTCACCTTGATGTTTCTGTACAGCTAACCCAAAGGTATTGGCATTACATCTGGTTATGTAATGCTGAAGAAACTGAGCAAGATAGAGATTAGAGAAGAATCTAATAATTTATTAAATGGAGAGATATACTGGGATCATCAATTAGATCCATGTTTGGTCTCAGGGCTGAATGAGACTATCATCTCAAAGAATCCAGCCCTGAATGTCAGATACAAGATTCTTTTATAGGGTAATAAGAACAATGGCATAATGGGGGGCCATGTACCAGATGAGGATGACATAATGGAGAGGAGGTACTGGAGAGGCTCCTGATATTCTAATAATGTCTAAATGATGTCTAAAATGGATAAAGACCTTTATCCCATCAAACATTAAGAGGGAATGATAATAGCCTAAGGTCTAAAATAGAAGACCTTTATCCTAACATTAAGAGGGAATGGTTATAACCTGAGGCAGAATAATTGAAAAGGACAATTGGGGAAACTTGGTCTGGACATTAAAAGAGAACTGTGGCACAACAATTAATCCCCACACTAAGGCTTTTTCAGATCTTCTTGGTTTGGATCAGGGTGATCTCTGTCCTGCAGCTTTCTTGATTTTCACCAGTCTATGGTGGTACCAAAGGCACAAGTTGGTTCTATATATGGGAGAAATCTGGAGCACATAAAATTTAGCAACCTATTCTCTTCCATCCTTCCAGAATCCTCCTTATTTGTAATTTTTGGACCTTCTAGTTAACATTTTTCATGAAGTTTTTCTCACTACTTTTATTCAATCATTTCTTCATTTTGATATATTTTGTTAGATTTAGAGATACATATCAGATACAGTCAATCTTCAATTTTTATGGAAGTAACCTTGTTACAAAATACCTTGAAGATCAAACTACATTGAACATATGGAAAAGAGGAGTGTTATCTTCCTATTATCACCAAAGTTTGTAATTTAGAGATGGCTGACCATACCATTTCTAATCCAGTTTAGTTTCCTAATCTTTGTACTAATTTTCTGACATGCCCCCCAGGTGGATCCCTTGTCTTTGATGCCAGCTTCCTTTTTTTCACTAGAATTTAAATTTCTTGAGGGGAAGGCTGTCTCCTTTTGCTTGTATTTTATATTCCCAGCACTTAACACTTTGTTAAGTGTTTAACATGCACATACAAAGTAAAGGACTTCCGTTTTAAGTGGATTTTTTTTAAAAATCAAGTGTTCTATTGTTAGGTTCTTACTAAGTGCTAATGAGATAATGAGATATTAGGTTCTTACTAAGTGCTAAGTCAATACTTAACAATTCTCTAGTTCTGGCCTTTGGGGGGAGTTTTACCCCCTTTGAACTCCTGGGGAGGAACTTGCATGCAAGTTCATTGGTTGAAATAATTTTTCCCAGAAGCCCTTGAGTCATCCCATGCCCATTCTCTGGGAGGATAAAAGAGGGCCGCACTTGAGAGAGAGAGTCTTGTTTGGACCAGACTTGAGGCGGCTCTCTGGAGGAAGAAGTCTCTCCTCTAAACCAGAGAGCGATCGGCAGTTTCTGGAGACAACAGAACATTACATTCTATAAAGCTTGATTTTTGACATTGATGTAAAAGCAATGAACAGTAGATAATAAAATATCCATCTTTAAAGGGCACCTTCACAGATTTTTCTGGACCCAGAAAAGTTTTAGAGAGTATGCGCTTCTTCCAAGTGTTCAAATGTTCAAACAATATAACACAGTTTGCAGTTGATGTAATGAAGGCATTCAGGATCCAGTGTGACTGAAGTTCTTATACCCTATATTTTTCAGTTTAGTTACCTCTTACAGGCATCCTTTGATTTCTTCTTGCTGAAGGTGTCAAGCAGAATGGGTGAACCCAATGGCCAGACCTAGAAAAAAGGATCTGATAACAACATTTCCCTAGTTCCCTTTTAATTTTAAGAAAAGTAACTGAGACTAATTTTTAATTATTCCAAAATACAATCTAAAACTCAAGACTAAAATAAGATTCTTTGTTATTAGTAATGATTTATATTAAAAATGTCTAAAATTTATTTTCAACTTTGTCATATACACAATGTTTATGTGTCAGTTTTTGGTGAACAAAATAGTCCAGAAGATTTTGTTCTCTAAATAATGATCACATTAAATATATCACAATAGCAAGTCTCAAAGAAATGTGAACTATTAGATGTTAGTATTGATACTCATTGTTCTTTCCATTTTTTTTGGCAGAAACAACCAAAATTGAACTTGACTAAAATTATGAATGCTGCTCAGCAAATAAGAAATATCAGTAAGCTTTTTGAAAAAAATTTCCAATTTTATATTAGTATTGCTTGCCTTGAAATGATAGATTTCTTCATGTACTTTTTTATTTCTATTTAGGAGAAGAAAAGATTAGCATCACCTATACAAAAGTTACACCTTTTCTTGGGGACAACGAGTCATTGAGTGATATAGAAGATATAATAGATTCCTTTCCTAAGTCTTCATCCCAAGCCCAGGGCTGCTCTCATCCTGTCCATCCCCCACCTGCTTACTTTTCAAAGTCTTCCTTTACCCTTATGAAGTCTACTCTTCTGGACATTCTTAATGTAATTATATTTGCTGTGGTTCTTATCGTTCTTCCCATATGTGTTCACCCTCTGTCCTTTTCTTCTATGTTTACAACCACTTTATGGAAATGGGAAGGATAAAAATGGAAATCCTCAAAAGTCACAGCACAAGAAAATTCAGAGAATTTTATATATTGAGGATAAGACATTGATGGGTCCAGACAATACATGACAATAGAATACAACTCTCAGAAAGAACAATTAGAAAGGAGGCAAGATGAAGGACAGTTAGAAAATAAAGTGGCAGAGGAAGAAAAAAGTGAGAGAAAGGAAGAAAGAGAAAGGGAGAAAAGATGGTTAGGATGCTATAGACAGAAGATAATCAGATTTTGAAAATATAAAGGAAAAAGAGGGTTTGAGTAATCAGTATCTCTCTGTTCATCCTATTGAAACTAAACATAAGAAGAGCAAACAATGAACATTTTTACAGAATTTTCTGTGTCAGTGATATATTTATAGAAACTTCAATGATATTTCTCTTAAAATAAAAATGCAGAATATTTTGTTTAAGAAATCCTTCACTTTTCTAATAAGTACAACATTTAGATCTATATTGAACCTTAATCTCTAAGGTTAATCTAGTTCATTTAGTCCTTAATTTTCAATGTTTTAAAATTTAGTTATTCTGTTCTCATAAATTCAGACCATATGCTAAAGAAAAATTTTAGGGGATATCTAATATTTCATTGTCATTAATTATAGGAAAATTCATCAGATTCAGAGGAGGAAGAAAAGAAAAAGGATGTATTGGTTAACAACTTTACTGGTAAACAAACAACTTGTGAAACTCCAAATATTCCCAAAGAGCTACAGGCTCAGAATACATCAGAGAAATGTGCTGAGAGAAAAGGTATGTTCCCATTTTGACAGGGCTTCTGATTTCATCAATTTAGGAAATCAACAAGGAATAAATTTCTAGTGATGCCTATTGGCTACTGATCTATAGCACAAAGTCTGACAGAGTAGCCGGGAGGCAACGAAGTTTATTATCTTGCTAATGGTCACAAAACCAAAATATCAGCAATGGAAATTGAATCCAGGGTTTCCTAATTCCAAACTGGCCCTGAATCCACTATACTGTGATGTGCCTCAAGTTATAGAATGTGCTAAAAAACGTTCTGTTGATAAAATGTCATTCTAAACTATTAAATGTAAAAGTTTGTTTTGGAAAAAAAAAAAGTTCTGTATTCTCAAATAAAATTACCACTGAGCCCCTAAATTTGTTTTTTTGAAAGACCTGGAATTTTTTTTGTCTTATCATTTTCATTTAATTTTTCCTAAAGCAATTCTGAGTAGACATATTTGAAAAGTTTCATATTCTCCCTACCATATATTCCAATAATCAATCTGTTATTTATTTATTTTATTACCATTATATCAACATTGGACTGGAAGAAGATGATAAAGAATCTCCTTGGGATTCAGAGGTACTTTCTATTATTATTTTGAAACTTTATGATTACTTTTAAAATTACATTTTAGATTTGCTTATTAATCACTGCAACTGTTTGGGTAAGATTAGAAGAGGAATTTTAGAGCTGGAAGTTATTTCAAAAATAATCTAGTACAATTACCCAATTAAGACATGGAGAAGGCCCACCCCAGAGAAGTCAGCTATTGCCTATAGTTTCATTACTAGGTTCATGAAGAACCAAGAAGACAATTGACTGGTCCTAACTTTCAGGATCTCATATTTTCCACTCTACTTCTTATCACCTTATTAGTTTCAAAATGCCTTTCACTCAGTCATTCAATGAAAAAGTATCATAGTACTTTATGCTGTTCTGGATAATATTCCAGTAAAGTAAGAGACTTTGGATAAATAGAAGCCTACTTCTCTGCTACATGACCAGCTTACTTGCAAATTAGAGGATGGGACAAAGGCACCTAATATAAGTTGATGTTATGACCAATTCTAAGCAAATTTCTTTGTTGCTTCTATACACGAAGACTGAGACCCATACAAAGACAAATGTAACAGTTAGTTGTGTTGAAATAGACAAGACTTAATGAAAGAGGTAATAATTTTAACGTAATAATAGGATTGGCAGAGAGGAAGGAAGAAAAATATTCAGAGAGGATAGTAATGGTGCTTCTAAGCAATGCAAATCTTGAAGTATAGCTGTTACAGAGGCTCAGTAATAAAAAACATGGATTATTTTCCATAAAGAGAGTGTGAGTGGATACTTTGGATGGTGGCTTTAAGATTTGGGATTTGATTTGCAACAAGGAGCTGATCTTTCCTTAGGCAGTATAGTAATGTGTTGAAACATATTTTAGGAAACATTTTTGTGATCATTATGAAAGATTAACTGGAATGACGGTACATTATATAGATAAACATCCGTTTTTTAAGGTATTATTAACATATAAAAGGAATTTAAATCAGAACATGAATAATAATCTTATTGTAATTCTGTACCTTCTAACCTTTTTTATTTTAATTAATTTATTTGTTTATTTATTGTTGTTGAGGCAACTGGGGGTTGTTACTGGCCCCACGTCACACAGTATTAAATGTCAACCCATATTTGAGCTCAAGTTCTCCTGATGCTTATATCCACTCTATCCACTGTGCCACCTAGTGCTCTGATTCTAACCTTTTTAAAACAAGGATCCGTTTCCAAAACTTTAATTTCTGTTACTTGCAGTAAATTTTATTAATACACATTGCATTGTGATCTAATTTAGAAGTGTGCAAAATAAATGGTAACTTTAGATTCCAAAATATAGTTTCCTGTTTGTCCATTTCAGTATTCCATTAATCCAGTTCAACAACACATTTATAAAATCTATTTTATATGCAGAATGTTTTATTATATAGAATACTTAAAGAAGACTCAGGTTCAGCCATCTAGTATTATATAATTTAAGTGAGTATCTAAAGCATCCAAAGGATTTTATTTTCTCATATCTACTTAAAAAGTCTTAATAAAAACTGACTTTATTATTTACAAATAATATTTATTTATTAATAAATAATGAAATGAATAAATATTAATAAGTTGTTAATCTATTTGAAGCATTTAGAATTTTAGTTAAATGTATTTTTTTCAATGAGTCTCTAAGTCAAGAATTTGATGAATGTTAACTTATTTTTTTTTCCTTCTGTACATTTCCTTATATTGTTCCCTGTGTTTGGAATATCATCCTGAGCCTTTTTCATTTTCTTATAAAATTCTAGCTCAAATTAAAAAATACCAAGTGTCTTTCCAAACTGTCAAAACTTTAGGTAATTCTCTAATACATTTCATAGATTTTTCATTTTCCCATACTTTTAGCTTAATAAAAAACTGAAAAAGTAGCTACTATATACAAGGCAGTGTTCAAGAGATGGAAAAATTAATAACAAAAGGCAAAAACAAAACATAACATAAAAGGCAACAAAGAAATTGGGGGGTTGGAGGAACTTACCTGGTTCTACAACATGGTGGAAAATTCAGAGAAGTCCCAAAGAGTTTAGCAAAGGGAGAAATGAGATGTCTGTGCTGAGTCCTCTCCTTTGAAATTCATGGCTCTTCCTTCCAATCAGGCAGTATCTTCCCTTCCAGGTTATTATCATTTCAGAATAAGAACTATTTATCATTCCTAAAACTAGTATTTGAATTTATTGAAGTTAATAGTAAAATATTGGTAAATTCATACTTTTACTTATGGGCAAGAGTTTTTTTTTTAATAAACCAGATATCTAAAATAGATTGAAAACACCTAATTCATTTCATGATTTGAATGTCTGGTCCATCACCTTCTGTCAAGTGCTGTATAATAGTTAGATTCCCATTATTTCTGCTAGCCATATATTTAAGAAAAATTTAGGAAGACATTGTACATTTCATTCTTATTAATTACAGGAATATTTACCAGACTCAGATGTGAAAAAAAAGAAAAATATTTTAGCTGGCAACAATACTGGCATACAAAAAACTTCTGAAAATCCAAATATTCCAGATCAACTACAAGCACATGGTACTTCAGACAAATACGCTGTAGGAAAAAGTGAGTTAATTGTTTTGACAGAGCTCCTGATTTCATCAATTTAGGACATCCACAAGGAATAAATTCCTAGTGATGCACATTGGCTACTGTTCTTTGGCATAGAGTCTTCCAGAGTAGCCCAGGGATTCAGAAGTTCAGCATTTTGCCCATAATTAAAATATCAGCAATGAAAATTGAACCCAAGGCTGCCTAATTCCAAACTGGCCCTGTATCCATTATACTATAGTATATATATATATATATATATATATATATATAAAACTAAAGTTATAGAATATGCTGCAAAACATTCTTTCAAAAATGCCATTAATAAACTTTTAAATGTTAAATTTATTTTTGAAATAAAATATTATATATTCTTATATAAAGTTACCATTGAGCCCCTAACTCCTGAAAAAGACCCTACCTTATCCATTATCTACTATTGGAAATGTTACTCTATTAATCTGATTTTTGTCTCCTAGAATTTTTTATCTCTTGTCATTTTAGTTTAATTTTTCCTAAAGCAATTCTGAGTAGACATTTTTGAACCATTTTCATATTTTGAGTAGCATATTTTCCAGTTATTTCTGTGATTATTTATATTTTATTACCATTATATCAACATTAGGATTGGACAAAGAAGAAGATACCGAGTCTCCTTGGGATTCAGAGGTATTTTCTAATAAGTCATTTTGAAACTTTATTCTTGATTGTTATTTTGAAAATTTTAACTTTACTTATTTACTATTCAGTGCAATTGCTTGAGTGGAATTAGAAGGGGACTTTTAGAGCTAGAAGGTATGTCATTAATAAATAATCTAGTACAAAGGCCCTTTTAACCTGTGGGGAAGGCACTCCCCAGACAAGTCAGCTTATGATCTCACTACTAGTTTAATGAAGAGCCAAGAAGATAATTCAATGGTCCTAACTTCAAGGCCTCAGGGTTTACACTCTAATCCTTAACAATTTAGCAATTTCAGTGTGCCTCTCAGTCTGTCATTCAGTGAACAAGTATGATAGCATTTTATGCCCTTCTGAGTATTAAGATATATTCCAGAAAAGTAAGACTTTGGACAAATAGAAGCCTATTTCCCTACTACCTACAAATTAGAAGATAGGACAAAGGCACCTATATAAGTTGATGTTATAACCAACTCTAAGCAAATTTCTATGTAGCTTCTATACACAAAGACTGAGGCCCATATAAAGGACAATGTAAGAGTTAATTGTGTTGAATCAGGAAAGAGTTAATGAAAGAGTTAATTAGGGCTTAATGATAGGGTCAGGTTTGGATTGACAGAGAGGAAGCAGGCAAACATGCAGAGAGAGAGAGGATAGTAAAAATGCAAACAATGTAAACCTTGAGATTTAGTTATTCAGAGGGCCACTAACAAAAGTCATAATTATTTTCCATTGAACAAGAATGTCACTGGATGCCTTGAATGACAGTTTTAGGATTTGGGATTTGGTTTGTATCAAGGAGACAATCGTTGCTTAGACAGTATAATAATGTATTAAAACATATTTTAGAAAAGTTTTTTTTCCGGTCATTATCAAAGATTATCTGGAACTCAGGAATACTATAGGCAAAAAAAATATTTTTCCAAAAGATATTTCCTTTGTATTTATCACAAATTTTAAGCTTACCTCTCCTTGTTTTTTAGATAGACATCAATTCCTTTTTTAAAAAATTAAAGCTTTTTTAAAATTTTTTCATAAAATACATACAGATAATTCCTCAGCCTTAGCCCTTGCAATACCTTGTGTTCCAATTTTCCCTCCCTTCCCCCCAACTCTCCTTTAAATAGCAAGTAGTCCAATATATGTTAAATATGGTAGAAATATATGTGAAATACAATTGTTATACTGCACTAGTAAAATAAATAAATAAAATAACTGAACGATTAGAACTGGATTAAATTATCTCATTGTTGAAGAGAGCCATGTCCATGTATAGTGATCTTTTGCTTCTGCTCATTTCACTTACAATCAGTTCATCTAAGTCTTCCCAAACCTTTCTGCAATAATCCTGTTGATCCTTTCTTATAGAACAATAACATTCCATAACATTTATATAACATAATTTATTCAGCCATTCTCCAGTTAATAGGCACCCATTCAGATTCCAGTTTCTTGCCACTACAAAAAGGGCTGCCACAAACCTTTTGCACATGGTTGTCCCTTTGGTCTACAAGCCCAGTAGAACAACTGCTAGATCAAAGGGAATACACAGTTTGATAACTTTTTAAACATTGTTCCAAATTGCTCTCCAGAATGGTTGGATCTATTCACAGTTCCACCAAAAATATGTTAGATATTGATTCTTTGAGGCATTATCAACATATAACAGAGGAATTTAAATCAGAACTGGAATAATAATTTTATTGTAATTCTGTACCTTTTTAACTTTTAAAAAATTCATTTAGTTTCCAAAATTTTAATTTCGGTTACATGGAATATATTTTATTAGTACACTTTGTATTATGAACTCATATAGAACTGGGAAAAAGAAATAGTAATCTCAGATTCCAAAGTATAATTTCTTATTTCTCCATTATATTTTTGTAGCTCTAATATTTCAGTAACTCAGTTCAACAACACATTTATAAAAAGTATTTTGTTATAAGTCACTGAGAAACAAAGAAGACTAAATTCCACCCATCTGGTACTTTCTAATTTAATTGTGGATCTAAGACATTCACAAAAAAAAAAAATTCATTTTCTTATAGCTGTTAATAAAGTGAGTTTAAAAACCTGGCAATGTTATTAATCTATTTGAAGCAAATTGAATTTTTGTTAAATTTTTTTCCTCTTCATGTATTTCTATTTCAGTCAAACATTTTCTGAAAGGTTCCTTATATTTTCACCCTTCAGTACCTTTCCTTATATTATTCCCTGTCTTTGGAAAGTCATCCTGGTTCTCTTCATTTTCTTCTGAAATTCTAGCTGTATTTTAGAAGTCACATTAAATAGTGCTAAGTACATAAAGCTTTCATTGGTCCTTTTAAAAATTCATAATTTTTTGTAATTCTCTAACACATTTTAAAGATTCTGCCTTCTTCCATATTTGTAGCTTAATAAACAGTGAAAAAAAGTAGCTACTATATACCAGGCATTGTTCAAGGGATAGAACGATTAAGAACAAAAGACAAACAAAAGACATAACATAAAAGGCAACCAATGAATTGGGGGTTAGAGAAAGCTGCCTAGTTCTCCAACATGGTAGAAAAGGCAGAGATGTATGTACCAAAGAGTATAGCAGAGTCCCCTTCTTTGAAATTCATGCTTCTTCCTTCCAATCAGGCACTATCTTCCCTTCCAGGTTATTATCATTTGAAGATAAGAACTGTGTATCATTCCTAATATTTGAATTTATTGAAGTAATAGTAAAATATCAGCATAGGTGCATGGTAAATTCATAGTTCTACTTATAGGCAAGAGTTTTTCTATAAACCAGATAATCTAAAATAGGGATTGAAAATATCGAATTCATTTCATGATGTGATTGATTGGTCCATCACCTTTTGTACTAGCTATATATATATATATATATATATATATATATATATATATATAAAAAATTTGGAGGACAGTGTACATTTCATTCTTATTAATTACAGGAATATTTACCAGACTCAGATGTGGAAAAATTGAAAAACGACATTTTAGCTGGCAACAATACTGGTATACAAAAAACTTCTGAAACTCCAAATATTCCAGATCAACTACAAGCACATGATACTTCAGACAAATACGCTGTAGGAAAAAGTGAGTTAATTGTTTTGACAGAGCTCCTGATTTCATCAATTTAGGACATCCACAAGGAATAAAGTCCTAGTGATGCACATTGGCTATTGTTCTATAGCATCGAGTCTTCCAGAGTAGCCCAGGGGTTCAGAAGTTCAGCATTTTGCCCATAATAACACAATCAAAATATAAGCAATGGAAATTGTTCCCAGGGCTGCCTAAGTTCAAACTGGCCGTCTATCCACTATATAGTGCTATACCTAGACATATTTGAACTGTTTTCATATTCTGAGTTGCATATTTTCGGTTATTTTTGGGGTTATTTATCTATATTTTATTACCATTTATATCAACATTAGGCTTGGACAAAGAAGAAGATACAGAGTCACCCTGGGATTCAGAGGTATTTTCTATTAAGTCATTTTGAAACTTTAAACTTGATTGCTATTTTAAAAATTACATTTAACTTATTTACTATTCAGTGCAATTGCTTGGGAGGAATTAGAAGGGGAATTTTAGAGCTAGAAGGTATATCATTAATAAATAATCTAGTACAACTACCCATTTAAGATGTGGGGAAGATAATCCCCAGACAAGTCAGCTTAAGGTCTCACTACTGGTTTATTGAAGAGCCAAGAAGACAATTTAATGGGCCTAACTTTCAGTTCCTCATAGCTTACACTCTAGTCCTTAACAACTTAGCAATTTCAGTTTGTCATTCAGTGAACAAGTATGGTAACATTTTATGCTCTTCTAAGCATTAGGATATATTCTAGAAAAGTAAAAGGCTTTGGGCAAATAGAAGCCTATTTCCCTGCTCCATGATCAACTTACCTACAAATTAGAAGATAGGACAAAGGCACCTATATAAGTTGATGTTACAGCCAACTCTAAGCAAATATGTAGCTTCTATACACAAAGACTGAGGCCCATATAAAGGCCAATGTAAGAGTTAGTTGTGTAGAATCAGGAAAGAGTTAATGAAAGAGGTAATAATTAGGGCTTATTTGGCAGAGAGGAAATAGGAAAACATGCAGAGAGTGGATAGTAAAGATTTTTGCAAACAATGTAAACCTTGAGGTTTAGTTGTTCAGAGGGCCAGTAATAAAAGTGATAATTATATTCCATAAAAAAGAGTGTCACTAGATGCCTTGCATGATAGCTGTAGGATTTCGGATTTGATTTGTATCAAGGAGGCAGTCATTTCTTAGACAGTATAATAATGTATTGAAACATTTTAGGAAAATTTTTTGTGAATATTGTCAAAGATTACCTGGAAAAGAGGTATATTATAGGAAAAAAGATTTTTCCAAAAGAAATTTCCTTTGTATTTATCACAAATTTTAATCTCCCCTCTCCTTGTTTTTTAGATAGACATCAATTCCTTTTTTTATTAAAGCTTTTTATCTTCTACACATATGTGTGGATGATTCCTCAACTTTAGGCCTTGAAATACCTTGTGTTCCAATTTTTGTTCCCTCCCCCCCACTCACCCCTAGATAGCAAGTAGTCTAATATATGTTAAACATGGTAGAAATATATGTTAAATATAATTATTGCACTGCACAAGAAAAATGAAATCAAACCAGTAACAAAAAAAAGGAGGCAACAGCTAGCTGTTTGCACTGGATAGAGCACCAGCCCTGAAGTCAGGAGGACCTGAGTTCAAACATTTCCTAACTTAATTCCAATTGCCTTAGAGAGAGAGAGAGAGAGAGAGAGAGAGAGAAGAGAGTCTAAATAAAATGCAAGCAAACCCCAACAAAGTTTAATATGTTGAGAACTACATTTAATTTCCATAGTCCTCTCTCCAGAGGTAGAGGGTTCTTGGAACTGGTTTAAATCATCTCATTGATTGAGATAATCATGTGCATCAGAATTGATCATCACATAATCTTCTGCTTGCCATCTATAGTGACTTCCTGCTTCTGCTCATTTCTCTTAGGTTCAGTTAATGTCTCTGTAAGTTTCTCTGAGATCATTCTGTTGATAGTTTCTTACAGAACAGTAATATTCCATAACATTCATATTCCATTATTTAATCTGTTATTCTCAAAATAATGGGCAACTATATAGTTTCCAGTTTTTTGCCATTACAACAAAGGCTATCACAAACATTTTGCACGTGTGGGTCCCTTTCCCTCCCTTAATTTCTCTCTGGTCTACAAGCCCAGTAGAACCACTGCTAGATCAAAGAGAATCCACAGTTTGAAAACTTTTGGAATATACTTTCAAATTGCTCTCCAGAATGGTTGGATCTGTTCACAGTTCCAACAACAATGTATTAGTTAGATATTGATACTTTGAGGCATTATCAGTATATAAGAGAGGAATTTAAACATGAACATGAATAATAATTTTATTGTAATTATCTTTTAACTTTTTAAAAGTGCATTTAGTTTCCAAAACTTTAATTTATGTTACATGGAATAAATTTGTATTTGTTCCACATTGTATTGTGAACTCCTATAGAACTGCAAAAAAAAAAAATAGTAATTTCAGATTCCAAAATATAATTTATTCCTCCATTAAATTTTTGTAGCACTATTATTTCAGTAACTCAGTACAATACCACCACTGTAAAATCTATTTTGTTATATGGAACTCAGAAAATAAAAAGACTAAATTCCAGCCATCTGGTACTTTCTAATTTAATTGGGGATATAAGTATCTGCAAAAAAATTTATTTTCTCATAGCTGTTTCAAAAAAGTCAGTTAAAAAACCGGTAATGTTATTAATCTATTTGAAGCAATTTGAATTTTCTTTTTTTTTTTTTTTTTTTTTTTAAATTTTTTTTTATTATATATATATATATATATTTTATAATATTATCCCTTGTATTCATTTTTCCAAATTACCCCCCCTCCCTTATTCCCTCCCCCCGACGACAGGCAATACCATACATTTTACATGTGTTACAATATAGTCTAAGTACAATACATGTGTGTGAATATCATTTTCTTGTTGCACAATAAACATTAGAATCCGAAGGTACATGCAACCTGGGCAGACAGATATTAGTGCTAACAATTTACATTCCCCTCCCAGTGTTTCTTCTCTGGGTGTATCTACCTCTGTCCATCATTGATCAACTGGAAGTGAGTTGGATCTTCTTTATGTTGAAGATTTCCACTTCCATCAGAATACATCCTCATACAGTATCGTTGTTGAAGTATACAGTGATCTTCTGGTTCTGCTCATTTCACTCAGCATCAGTTGATTTAAGTCTCTCCAGGCCTCTCTATATTCCTCCTGCTGGTCATTTCTTACTGAGCAATAATATTCCATAACTTTCATATACCACAATTTACCCAACCATTCTCCAACTGATGGACATCCATTCATCTTCCAGTTTCTAGCTACAACAAAAAGAGCTGCCACAAACATTTTGGCACATATATGTCTCTTTCCGCTCTTTAGTATTTCTTTGGGATATAATCCCAGTAGTAGCGCTGCTGATTCAAAGGGTATGCACAGTTTGATAACTTTTTGGGCATAATTCCAGATTGCTCTCCAGAATGGCTGGATTCTTTCGCAACTCCACCAGCAATGTATTAGTGTCCCAATTTCCCCACATCCCCTCCAACATTTGTCATTATTTGTTCCTGTCATCTTAGCCAATCTGACAGGTGTGTAGTGGTATCTCAGAGTGGTCTTAATTTGCATTTCTCTGATCAGTAGTGATTTGGAACACTCTTTCATGTGAGTGGATATAGTTTCAATTTCTTCCTCTGAGAATTGTCTGTTCATATCCTTTGACCATTTATCAATTGGAGAATGGTTTGGTTTCTTATAAATTATGGTCAGTTCTCTATATATTTTGGAAATGAGACCTTTGTCAGAACCTTTGTTTTTAAAAATATTTTCCCAATTTGTTACTTCCCTTCTAATCTTGTTTGCATTAGTATTATTTGTACAGAAACTTTTTAGTTTGATGTAATCAAAATTTTCTATTTTGTGATCAATAATGATCTCTAGTTCTCCTCTGGTCATAAATTCCTTCCTCCTCCACAAGTCTGAGAGGTAGATTATCCTCTGTTCCTCTAATCTATTTATTATCTCCCTCTTTATGCCTAAATCATGGACCCATTTTGATCTTATCTTGGTATATGGTGTTAAGTGTGGATCCATATCTAATTTCTGCCATACTAATTTCCAGTTTTCCCAACAGTTTTTTCCGAATAATGAATTTTTATCCCTAATGTTGGAATCTTTGGGTTTGTCAAAGATTAGATTGCTATAGATGTACCCTTTTTTGTCCTTTGTATCTAATCTGTTCCACTGATCTACCGGTCTATTTCTTAGCCAATACCAAATGGTTTTAGTGACTGCTGCTATATAATATAGCTTTAGATCAGGTACACTTAGACCACCTTCCTCTGAGTTTTTTTTCATTAGTTCCCTTGCAATTCTTGACCTTTTATTCTTCCATATGAATTTTGTTGTTATTTTTTCTAGGTCATTAAAATAGTTTCTTGGGAGTCTGATTGGTATAGCACTAAATAAATAGATTAGTTTGGGGAGTATTGTCATCTTTATTATATTCGCTCGGCCTATCCAAGAGCACTGAATGTCTTTCCAATTATTTAAGTCTGACTTTATTTTTGTGGCAAGTGTTTTGTAATTTTTCTCATATAATTCCTGACTTTTCTTTGGTAGATGGATTCCCAAATATTTTATACTATCAACATTTGTTTGGAATGGAATTTCTCTTTGTATCTCTTGCTGTTGCATTTTGTTAGTGATATATAAAAATGCCGAGGATTTATGTGGATTTATTTTGTATCCTGCCACTTTGCTGAAATTTTGAATTATTTCTAGTAGCTTTTTAGCAGAGTCTTTGGGGTTCTCTAAGTATACCATCATGTCATCTGCAAAAAGTGATAGTTTAATTTCCTCATTTCCTACTCTAATTCCTTGAATCTCTTTCTCGGCTCTTATTGCCGAGGCTAGCGTTTCTAGTACTATATTGAATAGTAATGGTGATAGTGGGCAACCTTGTTTCACTCCTGATCTTACTGGGAAAGGTTGCAGTTTATTTCTATTGCATATTATGCTTACTGACGGTCTTAAATATATACTCCTGATTATTCTAAGGAATAATCCATTTATTCCTATACTCTCAAGAGTTTTTAGTAGGAATGGATGTTGGATTTTGTCAGATGCTTTTTCTGCATCTATTGAGATGATCATATGGTTCTTATTAATTTGATTATTAATATGGTCAATTATATTAATAGTTTTCCTAATATTAAACCAGCCCTGCATTCCTGGAATAAATCCTACTTGATCATAGTGTATTATCTTGGAGATGATTTTCTGAAGTCTTTTTGCTAATATCTTATTTAAGATTTTAGCATCAATATTCATTAAGGAGATTGGTCTATAATTTTCTTTCTCAGTTTTCGATCTACCAGGTTTAGGTATCAGTACCATGTCTGTGTCATAAAAGGAATTTGGTAGGACTCCTTCATCCCCTATTTTTTCAAATAATTTATATAACATTGGGGCTAATTGTTCTTTAAATGTTTGGTATAATTCACATGTGAATCCATCTGGCCCTGGGGATTTTTTCCTGGGGAGTTGATTAATAGCTTGTTCTATTTCTTTTTCTGAAATGGGACTATTTAAGCAATTTATCTCCTCCTCTGTTAATCTAGGGAGCCTATATTTTTGGAGGAAGTCATCCATTTCACTTAAGTTATCAAATTTATTGGCATAAAGTTGGGCAAAGTAACTCCTTATTATTTCTCTAATTTCCTCTTCATTGGTGGAAAGATCCCCCTTTTCATTTGTAAGACTATCAATTTGATTTTCCTCTTTTTTTTTTTTGATCAAATTTACCAAAGGTTTATCTATTTTATTGGCTTTTTCATAAAACCAACTCTTGGTTTTATTTATTAATTCAATAGTTTTTTTACTTTCAATTTTATTGATTTCTCCTTTTAATTTTTGTATTTCGAGTTTAATTTTTGGTTGGGGGTTTATAATTTGGTCTTTTTCTAGCCTTTTAAGTTGTAAGCCCAATTCGTTAATCTTCTCTTTCTCAATTTTCTTCAAATAAGCCTCTAAAGATATAAAATTTCCCCTTATTACCGCTTTAGCTGCATCCCAAAGATTTTGATATGATGTCTCATCATTATCATTATCTTGGGTGAAATTGTTAATTGTTTCTATAATTTGCTCTTTCACCCAGTCATTCTTTAAGATGAGATTATTCAGTTTCCAATTACTTTTTGGTCTATTTACCCCTAACTTTTTACTGAATGTAGCTTTTATTGCATTGTGATCTGAGAAGAAGGCATTTATTATTTCTGCCTTCCTACATTTAATTTTGAGATCTTTATGTCCTAGTATATGGTCAATTTTTGTATAGGATCCATGAACTGCTGAGAAGAAAGTATATTCCTTCCTATTGCCATTCAGTTTTCTCCAAAGGTCTATCATACCTAGTTTTTCTAATGTTCTATTTACTTTTTTAATTTCTTTCTTGTTTGTTTTGTGGTTTGATTTGTCTAAATCTGAGAGTGCAAGGTTGAGATCTCCCACTATTATAGTTTTACTGTCTATTTCTTCTTGCAGTTCTCTTAACTTTTCCTTTAGAAAGTTAGATGCTATACCACTTGGTGCATATATGTTTAGTATTGATATGGCTTCATTATTTATGCTACCTTTCAGCAGGATATAGTTTCCTTCCTTATCTTTTTTAACGAGATCTACTTCTGCTTTTGCTTGATCTGAGATAAGGATAGCTACCCCTGCTTTTTTGGCTTTACCTGAAGCATAATAGGCTCTGTTCCAACCTTTTACCTTTACTCTGTATGTATCTCCCTGCTTTAAGTGTGTTTCCTGTAGGCAACATATTGTAGGGTTCTGCTTTTTGATCCAATCTACTATCCGTCTCCGTTTGATGGGATCGTTCATCCCATTTACATTTACAGTTAAAATTACTAATTCTGTATTTCCTGCCATCGTATTATCCCCAGATTATGCTTTTTTCCCTTGACCCCCCTGATCCCCCTCCCCGATATTTAATTTACAGACCCCCCTTGTGACGCGCAACCCTCCTCTTTTTTTTTTTTTTTTTTTTTTTTTTTAGGATCCCTCCCCCCTCCCTCCAAGTCCCTTCACTTATTCCCCTTTTCCTTTTCCCTTTTCCTCTCCCCCCTTTTAATGAGGTGAGAGAAAATTCTCTGAAAAACAAATATGTTAATTATTTACTCTTTGAGCCTCTTCTGATGAGAGTAAGATTCACACAATGATTCTCCCCCTCACTAAGTTCCCTCAGATATGGTGTATTTTCTATGTCTCTTCCTGGGATGTAGGTTCCCTCTTTTTATCACTCCTTCCCCTTTTTCTGAACCGACCTCCTTCCCTTTACTACACCCCCCTTTTTTTCTTTTATATCAGTAAAATCAAATTATCCTTGAGTATTTTTTATATACCCACAACAGAGTTACAGTTCTCAAGGGTTCTGTGTACCTTTTTCTGTTTCTCTTCAGTCTTGTGGATGTAGATCAAATTTTTTGTTTAAGTCTGGTTTTTTTCTTAGAAACATATAGAATTCCTCTGTTTCATTGAATGACCATCTTCTTCCGTGGAAAAAGATGCTAAACTTAGCTGGGTAGTTCATTCTTGGTTGCAGTCCTTGATCTTTTGCCTTACGGAATATCAGGTTCCAGGCCCTTCTATCTTTTAATGTGGAGGCAGCCAGATCTTGGGTGACCCTTATTGTGGCACCTTGGTATTTAAATTGTTTTTTTCTAGCTGCTTGCAGGATTTTCTCCTTTGTGTGGTAATTCTGCAGCTTAGCCACAATATTCCGTGGTGTTCTTTTTTTAGGGTCTATTTCAGAAGGAGTTCGATGAATTCTTTCCACATCTACTTTCCCTTCTGTTTCTATTATCTCTGGACAGTTCTCTTTGATAATTTCCTGTAAAATAGAATCTAGGCTCTTTTTTTGGTCATAGTTTTCTGGAAGTCCAATAATCCGCAGATTATCTCTCCTAGATCTATTTTCCAGGTCTATAGATTTTCCCAGTAAGTATTTGACGTTGTTCTCCAGCTTCTCATTTTTTTTGTTTTGTTTGACTGATTCTTGGGTTCTCTGTGAATCATTCATTTCTATTTGTTCCATCCTGACTTTTAAGGAGTTATTTTCTTCTTTCACAGTTTTTAGTTCTTTTTGTAAATGCCCAATTTCGTTTTTAAATGAATTATTTTGCTCTATTGAATTTTTTTCCATTCCCTAATTTTTTTTTTTGAGAATTATTTTCTTTTTCCAATTCAGAAATTCTATTTCTTGAGACTTTTTTATCTTTTCCAATTCAGAAATCCTACTTTCCTGTGTTTTTTTAACCTTTTCTAATTCACTAATTTTGTTTCCCTGCATCTCCTGTGAATTCTTTATTTTTTCCAACTCCAATTCCAGGACGTTGTTATTCTCTATCATAACTTCCCTTTCCTTGCCCCATTTTTCTTCGATCTCCCTCAATTTCTTAAGAGCTTCTTCTAGGAGAGAGTTATGTGATGGGGGGCAGGAATCGTTCCCCTTTAGGTTGTTATCTTCTGAATCTTTGCTGTTAACTTCCTCGGGGTTGGGTACCCGCTCTTTCTCTGTATAGAAGGAATCTATAGTTTTTCTAGCTTTTTTGCTCATACTTAAAAAATGTTTTGGGGTCTGTCCCTGGGGTAGGAAATTATTTACTTCTTTACCAGCTTCCTCCCAGACCGGATGGATGCAGCGGCCCCTGCGCCCGCGCTAAGAGAGAGCTCTGGGAGAGAGTTCCCCACCCCCTCCCTGGAAGTGCCTCAGAGGTGATTAGCACTGCTGTGCTTCGAGGGCGTAGAATAGTGAAGACAGCAAGAAGCTCAGCCTATGTGTCCGGGTGGGGAGTGGATGTCTGCAGCAGGTGACGTGAGAAGCCCCTGCGCTCAAACTGGAAGTGTCTGCCAGAAACCGCGGTCCCTAGTTCAAAGGTTCCGCTTCTCTGGGACTTCCTGGAGCTGAGTTCCACTCCCTCCAGCTAAGCTAGGCAGTGTGTGTTGCCTTGGGCCGTATCCACCCACTTGTCAGTCTCTTAACTATTCTCAGGTGGTAGCTGAGGCCACACCCCCTGGTGAGTCTGCCGAGTCACCCCCAGGGTGGGGGGGGGGGGGGAATCTAATCTGAGTTTTAAAATATTTTGGCTTTCTCTTCTGAACTGCCAAACAATTAGCAGAGAAGAGCCAACAGCCTGCGCCAGATTCCTTTACCTCAGTGGCTTCTCTGATCCCAGAGCCCCTCCCAGCGCAATGGGCGCAGTGTGCCCCTACCCCACCGTCTGTGCTGGTCTCTCTCATTCCTCCCCTGAGAACTGACCCCTCCTGTTGAAACTCCAGATTCTCTTCAGCTGGTAAGTCGTGCTTCCAGTCCTTGTGGTATCTATCAGTCCTGAGCTAATTTTGAGACTTAATTTATCTAATTGGTTGTGAGGGAGTGAGGACGTTCACTGAGTAGTGTGTTTCTTCTCCGCCATCTTGGCTCCGCCCCCCGCAATTTGAATTTTCATTAAATTTTTTCCTCTTCATGAATTTCTTTTTCAGTCAAACATTTTCTGAATGACTCCTTAATTTTCATCCTTCAGTACTTTTTTCTTAAAATTGTTCCCTGTTTTTGTAATATCATCCCTGGTCTTTTCGTTTTCTTCTGAAATTTTGGTTGTATTTCAGAAGTCACATAAAACAGTGCTAAGTACACAAAGCTTTTATTGGTCCTTTTAAACATTCATAACTTTTTGTAATTCTCTAACACATCTCACAGATTATATGTTCTTCCATATTTATAGCTTATAATAAATTATAATAAACAGTAAAAAAGTAACTAATATGTATCAGGCAGTGTTCAAGGGATAGAAAGATTTAGGAACAAAAGACTTAAATAACATAATAACTTAAGATAACAATAAAAGGAATTGGGGGTTGGAGAAAACTGCCTGATTCTGCAACATGGTGGAAAATTCAGAGAAGTCCAAAAGAATTCAGCAAAGGGAGAAATGAGATGTCTGTGCTGAGTCTCTTCCTTTGAAGTTATCTTCCCTTCCAGGTTATTGTAATTTGAGGATAAGTACTGTGTATTATTCCTAAAATTTAAATTTATTGAAGTAATAAAATATTAGCATAAGTGCATGGTAAATTCATACTTCTATTTATGGGCAAGAATTTTTCTATAAGCCAGATACCTAAAATAGGTGATTGAAAACATTTAATTCATTTCATGATGTGATTGATTGGTCCATTACCTTCTGTCAAGTGCTGTGGGTTCACACTATTTGTGCTAGATATATATATATATATATATATATATATATATATATATATATATATATATATATATATATATATATGTATATATATATAAGAAAAAATGTGGAGGACATTGTACATTTAATTCTTATTAATTACAGGAATATTTCACAGACTCAGATGTGGAAAAAAAGAAAAATAATATTTTAGCTGGCAACGATACAGGTATACAAAAAACTTCTGAAACTCCAAATATTCCCAATCAATTACAAGCTCACAGAACATTAGGTAATTGTGCTCTAAGAAAAAGTGAATTATTGTTTTGACACAGAGCTCCTGATTTTATCAACTTAGGACATCCACAAGGGAATAAATTTCTAGTGATGCATATTGGCTACTATTCTATAGCATAGAATCTTTCCAGAGTAGCCCAGGGATTAAGAAGTTCAGCATTTTATCCATGATAACACAATCAAAATATCAGCAATGGAAATTGTCCCCTGGGCTGCCTAAGTTCAAACTGGCCCTCTATACACTACATACAGTGCCATACCTCAAGTTGTAGAATATGCTGCAAAACATTCTTTCAAAAAATGCCATTATAAACTTTTAAATGTTAAGTTTATTTTGGAAATATTCTGTATTCTCATATAAAATTATCCTGAGCCCCCCTAACTTATGGTTTTGAAAGACCCTACCTTGTCCATAATCCATAAGTGCACTTTATTAATTTCATTTTGTCTCCTGGAATTTTTTGTCTCCTGTCATGTTCATTTAATTTTTGCTGAAGCAGTTCTGAGTAGACATATTTGAACTGTTTTCATATTCTGTGTATCATATTTTCTGGTTATTTCTATGGTTATTTATTTATATTTTGTTACCATTTATATCAACATTAGGACTGGACAAAGAAGATGATACCGAGTCTCCTTGGGATTCAGAGGTATTTTCTAATAAGTCATTTTGAAACTTTAATCTTGATTGCTATTTTTAAAATTACATTTAAATTTACTTATTTACTACTCAGTGCAATTAACTTGGGAGGAATTAGAGGGGACTTTTAGAGCTAGAAGGTATTTCATTAATAAATAATCTAGTACAACTACCCATTTAACATGTGGGGAAGACACGCCCCAGACAAGTCAGCATATGGTCTCACTACTAGTTTAGTGAAGAGCCAAGAAAACAAGTCAAGGGTCCTAACTTTCAGGACTTCATGGTTTACACTCTACTCCTTAACATCTTCTTAGTTTCAAAGTGTCTTTGAAAAGTCTGTCATTTAGTGAACAAGTATAATAGCATTTTATGCTCTTCTAGGTATTAAGATATATTCCAGAATTTTAGGAGACTTACCTACAAATTAGAGGATAGCACAAAGGGACCTATATAAGTTGATGTTATGGCCAATTCTAAGTAAATTTCTATTTAGCTTCTATACAAAAAGTCTGAGGCCCATACAAAGGCCAATGTAAGAGTCAGTTGAAGTGAATCAGGAAAGACTTAATGAAAGAGGTAATAATTAGCATGGATTTGTTAGGGTTAAGTTTGCATTGGCAGAAAGGAAGCAGGAAAATATGCAAGAAGAAAGACCATAGTAAAAATGCTTGCTAACAATGTAAACCTTGAGATTCAGTTGTTACAGAGGATAGCTAATAAAAGGCATAATTATTTTCTATTAAAAGAGAGTGTCACTGGATACTTTGAATGATAGCTTTAGGATTTGGGATTTGATTTGTATCAAGGAGCCAGTCATTGTTTAGACAGTATAATAATGTATTGAAACATATTTTGGGAAAGGTGGTTTTTTTTGTTTTGTTTTTGTTTTTATCATTGTCAAAGATTACCTGAAACTGAGGTACATTATAGGAAAAAAGATGATTTTCCAAAAGAAATCTCCTTTGTATTTATCACAAATATTAATCTCACCTTTCCTCCTTCTTCAGATAGATATCAATTCCTTTTTTTAATTAAAGGTTTTTTATTTTTCCAAACATGTGTGTGCATAATTCCTCAACCTTAGTCTTTGCAATACCTTGTGTAACAATTTTCTCCCTCCTTCCCATTCTCCTTTAGATAGCAAGCTGTCCAATATAAGATAAACCTGGTACAAATATATGTTAAATACAATTATTGTATTGCTCAAGAAAAATCAAACCAGTAACCAAAAAACAAAACAATACAACAAATCAACAAAACCCCCCCCCCAAAAAAAAAAAAAAAAAAAAAAAACAGAAGGGGCAGTTAATTGCTATGTGGATAGAGCACCAGCCCTGAAGTCAGGAAGACCCAAGTTCAAGTCTGGCCTCAGACAATATTTCCTAGTTATGTGGCCCGGGTTGTCATTTAACTCCATTTGCCTTAGCAAAAAGAGAGAGAGAGAGAGAAAGTAATATAAAATGCACATAAACCCCAACAAAAAGAGTGAAATTGCTATGTTGTTAACCACATTTCCTTTCCACAATCTTCTTTCTGGATATAAGTGGCTCTCTTCATCACTGAAAAATGTTAAATTATCTCATTGTTGAAGAGAGCCACATCCATCAGAATTGATCATTGCATAATCTTTTGCTTGCCATGCATAGTGATCTTCTGGTTCTGCTTATTTCACTTAGAATCAGTTCATGTCCTTCCAAGGTTCTCTGCAATCATCCTGTTGATCTTTTTCTTACTGAACAATAGTATTCCATAACATTCATATACTATAAGTTATTCAGCCATTCTCAAATTGATGAGCACCAATTCAGTTTCCAGTTTCTTGCCACTACAAAAAGGGCTGCCAAAAATCTTTTGCATATGTGGGTCCCTTTCCATCCCTTAATATCTCTGGGATCTACAAGCCCCATAATGGAACCACTGCTAGATCACATTGGTCTAGCACATTGGTCTCCAGAATAGTTGGATTGGTTCACAGTTCCACCAATTATGTATTAGTTATTGATATGTTGAGGCATTGTCAACGTATAACAGAGGAATTTAAATCAGAACTTGAATAAAAACTTTATTGTAATTTGGTACCTTTTAACATTTTAAAAAATGCATTTAGTTTCCAAAACTTTTAATTTCTGTTACTTGCAATAAATTTTATTAATACACATTGTATTGTGAACACATATAGAACTGGGAAAAAGAAATAGTAAACTAAGATTCCAAAATATAAGTTCCTATTTCACCATTACATTTTGATAGCACTAAAATTTCAGTAACTCAGTGTAACAACATATTTATAAAATGTATTTTGTTATATAGTACTCAGAAACAAAGAACATTAAATTTAAGCCATCTGGTATTGTTTTTTTCCTGAGGCTGGGATTAAGTGACTTGTCCAGGGTCACACAGCTAGGAAGTGTTAAGTGTCTGAGACCAGATTTGAACTTGGGTTCTCATTTAATTGGGCATCTAAAACATCCACAAAAATTAATTTTCTCATAGCTATTTTAAAAAGTCAGTTAAAAAAAACTGGTAATCTATTTGAAGCAATGAGAATTTTAGTTAATTTTTTTCCACATTATGAATTTCTACTTCAGTCAAACATTTTCTGAAAGACTCCTTATCTTTGCCCCCTTCAGTACCTTTCCTTATATTGTTCCCTGTGTTTGGAATATCGTACTGGGTTTTTTCATTTTCTTCTGAAATTCTAGCTGTATTTCAGAGGTCAAATGAAACAATACCAATTACATGAAGCTTTCATTGGTCCTTCCAAATATTTATCACTTTTTGTAATTCTCTAATACATCTCACAGATTCTATGTTCTTTCATACATAATAAGCATAGTTTAATAAAGAGTGAAAAAGTATCTACTTTGTACCAGGCAGTGTACAAGGAATAGAAAGACATAAACAAAAGACATAAACAATACATAAGAGAAAAGGAAACCAAGAAATTGAGGGTTGGAGAAATCTGTCTGATTCTGCAATGTGGTGGAAAAGTCAGAGAAGTCCCAAAGAGTGCAGCAAAGTGAGAAATGTGATGTCTGTTCTGAGTCCCCTCCTTTGAAATTCATGGCTCTTCCTTTGTCAGACACAGTATCTTCCCTTATAAGTTGAAGATAAGAACTGTATCTTATTATTTTAATCCATGTCTCATATTTGAATTAGTTGAAGCAATAATACAATAATAAAATATTTGTTAGCACATGTGCCATGGTAAATTCATATTTCTAGTGATTGAAAGTATCTAATTCTTTCCATGATTTGATCATTAGGTCCATCTGGCAAGTACAGTATGGTAGATAGGTTCACACTATTTATGCTAGCTATATATTAAAAAATTTGGAAGACATTGCATTCTCAGTGTAATTCTCATTTATTATAGGAATATCCAACAGACTCAGAAATGGAAAAAAAAAAACATGTTTTAGTTGACAACAATACTGGTAAACAAACAACTTCTGAAACTCCAAATATTCCCAATCAACTACAAGTTCACAGTACATCAGAAAAATGTGCTGTGAGAAAAGGTAAGTTATTGTTTTGACAAAGCTCTTGATTTCATAATTTTATAAAATCCACAAGGAATAAAATTTTGGTGATGAACATTGGCTACTGGTCTATGCACTAGGGTCTTCCAGAGTAGCCTAGGGCCTAAGAAAGTTCACTGTCTTCCCTATAGTCACACAACCAAAATTTCAGCAATGGAAATTGAACCCAGGGTTGCCTAATTCCAAACTGGCCCTGTGTCAACTATATTGTACTGTACCTCAAGTTGGAGAATATGCTACAAAACTTTTGTTTTGAACATATGCCATTATAACTATTACTCGTGTGTTGTTTTTTTTTAATTCTGTATTCTCACATAAAATTACCATTGAGTCCCTAACTTCTGTCCATAATTGAGTCCATAACATTCTTTTCCTTAATCCATAAGGGCAAATATTACTCTCTTGATCTGATTTTGTCATATTAATTTAATTTTTCCTAAAGGAATTCTGAGTAGACATATTTTAACAGTTTTCCTATTCTGAGTAGCATATTTTTCCAGTTACTTCTGTGGTTATATTTTATTACCATTATATCAACATTAGGACTGGACAAAGAAGATGATACCGAGTCTCCTTGGAATTCAGAGGTATTTTCTATTCATTTTGAAACTTCAATCTTGATTGCTATTTTTAAAATTAATTTTAAGAGCACTTATTTACTCAGTGTAATTGCTTGGGAGGAATTAGAAGGGGAATTTTAGAGCTAAAAGGGATTTCAGAAATAATCTAGTACAAAGGCCCTTTTAATCTGTGGGGAAGACACTCCCAAAACAAGTCAGCTTAAGGTCTCAATACTGGTTTAATGAAGAGCCAAGAAGACAATTCAATGGGCCTAACTTTCAGGACCTCATGGCTTAGACAGTAGTCTTTCACAACTTAGCAATTTCAGTGTGCCTCTAAGTCTGTCATTCAGTGAACAAGTATGATAGCATTTTATGCTCTTCTAAGTATTAGGATATATTCTAGAAAAGTAAAAGGCTTTGGGCAAATAGAAGCCTACTTCCCTACTACATGATCAACTCAAATACAAATTAGGGGATAGGAGAAAGGCACCTATATAAATTGATGTTCCAGCAAACTCTAAGCAAATTTTTGTATAGCGTCTATATAAAAAGATTGAGGCCCATAGAAATGCCAATGTAAGAGTTAGTGGTGTTGAAAAAGGAAAGAGTTAATGAAATAGACAATAATTGGGGCTGAATGATAGGGTCAGTTTTGGATTGGCAGAGAAGAAGCAGGCAGAGAAAGAGGGTAGTAAAGGTGCTTGCAAAGCTTTAGTTGTTTAGAGGGCTACTAATAAAAGTCATCATTATAGTACATAAAGAAGTGTCTTTGGATGGCTTACATGATAGCTTTAGGATTTGGGATTTGATTTGTATCAAGGAGCCAGTCATTGCTTAGACAGTATAATGATGCATTGAAACATACTTTGGGAAAGTTTTTCTTTTTTTTTGGAACATTGTCAAAGATTACCTGGAAAAGAAGTTCATTATAGTCAAAAGATGTTTTTCCAAAAGAAATTTCCTTTGTATTTCTCACAAATTTCAATCTCATTTCTCCTTGTCCTTCAAATAAACATCAATTCCTTTTTTTATTAAAGCTTTTTATTTTCTCAACATATGTGAGGATAATTCCTCAACCTTAGGCCTTGAATGTCCTTGTGTTCCAACACTCACCCCTAGATAGCAAGTAGTCCAATATATGTTAAACATGGTAGAAATATTTGTTAAATTCAATTATTGTCCTGCACAAGAAAAATCAAATCAAACCAATAAGAAAAAGAGGAGGGGGGCAGCTAGTTGCTGTAGGTGATAGAGCACCAGCCATGAAGTCAGGAGGACCTGAGTTCAAATCGGGTCTCAGACAATTAACTCTTTCTAGCTGGGTGACCCTGGGCAAGTCACTTAACCCCAATTTAGTTTCCACAGTCCTTTCTCCAGGTGTAGAGGGTTCTCTTCATCACTGAACAATTGGAACACGTTTAAGTTAGTTTGAGAGAACCATTCATACTTCCACTTATGGACAAGAGTTTTTCTATAAACCAGATATCTAAAATAGGTGATTGAAAACATCTAATTCATTGCATGATTTGATTGATTGGTCTATCATCTTCTGTCAAGTGGAGTATCGAAGTAGGTTCACATTATTTGTGCTAGGCATATATATGAGAGAAATTTTGGAGTATATTGTACATTTCATTCTTATCAATTACAGGAATATATCACAGAGCCAGATGGGGATAGAAAGAAAAACGACATTTTAACTGGCAACGACACAGGTATACAAAAAACTTCTGAAACTCCAAATATTCCCAATCACCTACAAGCTCACAGAACATTAGGTAAATGTGCTCTAAGACAAAGGGAGTTATTGTGTTGACAGACCTCCTAATTTCACCAACTTAGGACATCCACAAGGAAGAAATTTCTTCTAATGTACATTGGCTACTGTTCTATGGCATAGAGTCCTCCAGAGTAGCCTTGGGCTTCAGAAGTTCAGCACTTTGTCCATGATAGCACAATGACAATATCAGCAATTGAAATTGAAGCCAGGGCTGCCTTATTCCTAACTGGCCCTCTATCCACTACACAGTGCTTATACCTCAATTTGCAGAACATGCTACAAAACATTCCTTAAAAAAATGCCATTATACACTTTTAAATGTTAAGGTTATTTTTGAAATAAAATATTCTATATTCTCACATAAAATTACCCTTAAGTTCCTAACTTCTGCTTTTGAAAGATCCTACCTTGTCCATAATCCATAAGTGCAAATGTTACTCTCTTAATCTCCTTTTGTCTCCTGGAGTTTTTTTTTTTCTCCTGTCATTTTAGTTTAGTTTTTCCTAAAGCAATTCTGAGTAGACATATTTGAGCCATTTTCATATTCTGAGTAGCATATTTTTCAGGTATGTCTGTGGTGATTTATCTCTATTTTAATGCCATTGTATCAATATTAGGACTGGACAAAGAAAAAGATACCGAGTCACCCTGGGATTCAGAGGTATTTTCTATTAAGTCATTTTGAAATTTCAATCATGATTGCTATTTTAAAAATTATATTTAAGTTTACTAATTTACTAATCAGTTCAATTGCTTGGGTAGAATTAGAAGGGGACTTTTAGAGCTAGAAGGGATTTCAGAAATAATCTAGTACAAAGGCCCTTTTAACCTATGGGGAAGGCACTCCCCAGACAAGTCAGCTTATGGTCTCACTACTGCTTTATTGAAGAGCCAAGAAGACAATTCAGTGGGCCTAACTTTCAGGACCTCCTGGCTTAGACTCTCGTCCTTAACAACTTAGCATTGTATGATAGTATTATGGCATTTTATGCTCTTCTAAGTATTAGGATATATTCTAGAAAAATAAAAGGCTTTGGGCAAATAGAAGCCTACTTCTCTACTACATGAGCAACTTAGCTACAAATTAGGGGATAGGAGAAAGGCACCTATATAAGTTGATGTTCCAGCCAACTCTAAGCAAATTTCTGTATAGCTTCTATATAAAAAGATTGAGGCCCATAGAAAGGCCAATGTAAGAGTTAATGGTGTTGAAAAAGAAAAGAGTTAATGAAATAGACAATAATTGGGGCTGAATTATTATTATAGGGCCAGTTTTGGATTGGCAGAGAAGAAGCAGGTAAACAGGTAGAGAGAGGATAGTAAAGATGCTTGCAAAGGTTTACTTGTTTATAGGGACACTAATAAAAGTCATCATTATAGTACATAAAGAAGTGTCTTTGGATGGTTAACATGATAGCTTTAGGATTTGGGATTTGATTTGTATCAAGGAGCCAGTCATTGCTTAGACAGTATAATGATGCATTGAAACATACTTTGGGAAAGTTTTTCTTTTTTTTTGGAACATTGTCAAAGATTACCTGGAAAAGAAGTTCATTATAGTCAAAAGATGTTTTTCCAAAAGAAATTTCCTTTGTATTTCTCACAAATTTCAATCTCATTTCTCCTTGTCCTTCAAATAAACATCAATTCCTTTTTTTATTAAAGCTTTTTATTTTCTCAACATATGTGAGGATAATTCCTCAACCTTAGGCCTTGAATGTCCTTGTGTTCCAACACTCACCCCTAGATAGCAAGTAGTCCAATATATGTTAAACATGGTAGAAATATTTGTTAAATTCAATTATTGTCCTGCACAAGAAAAATCAAATCAAACCAATAAGAAAAAGAGGAGGGGGGCAGCTAGTTGCTGTAGGTGATAGAGCACCAGCCATGAAGTCAGGAGGACCTGAGTTCAAATCGGGTCTCAGACAATTAACTCTTTCTAGCTGGGTGACCCTGGGCAAGTCACTTAACCCCAATTTAGTTTCCACAGTCCTTTCTCCAGGTGTAGAGGGTTCTCTTCATCACTGAACAATTGGAACACGTTTAAGTTAGTTTGAGAGAACCATTCATACTTCCACTTATGGACAAGAGTTTTTCTATAAACCAGATATCTAAAATAGGTGATTGAAAACATCTAATTCATTGCATGATTTGATTGATTGGTCTATCATCTTCTGTCAAGTGGAGTATCGAAGTAGGTTCACATTATTTGTGCTAGGCATATATATGAGAGATATTTTGGAGTATATTGTACATTTCATTCTTATCAATTACAGGAATATATCACAGAGCCAGATGGGGATAGAAAGAAAAACGACATTTTAACTGGCAACGATACAGGTATACAAAAAACTTCTGAAACTCCAAATATTCCCAATCACCTACAAGCTCACAGAACATTAGGTAAATGTGCTCTAAGACAAAGTGAGTTATGTTTTGACAGAGCTCCTGATTTCATCAACTTAGGACATCCACAAGGAAGAAATTTCTTCTGATGCACATTGGCTACTGTTCTATGGCATAGAGTCCTCCAGAGTAGCCTTGGGCTTCAGAAGTTCAGCATTTTGTCCATGATAGCACAATCACAATATCAGCAATTGAAATGGAAGCCAGGGCTGCCTTATTCCTAACTGGCCCTCTATCCACTACACAGTGCTTATACCTCAATTTGCAGAACATGCTTCAAAACTTTCCTTGAAAAAATGCCATTATAAACTTTTAAATGTTAAGTTTATTTTTGAAATAAAATATTCTGTGTTCTCACATAAAATCACCCTTAAGCCCCTAACTTCTGCTTTTGAAAGATCCTACCTCCTCTATAATCCATAAGTGCAAATGTTACTCTCTTAATCTCCTTTTGTCTCCTGGAGTTTTTTTTTTTCTCCTGTCATTTTAGTTTAGTTTTTCCCAAAGCAATTCTGAGTAGACATATTTGAGCCATTTTCATATTCTGAGTAGCATATTTTTCAGGTATGTCTGTGGTGATTTATCTCTATATTAATGCCATTGTATCAATATTAGGACTGGACAAAGAAAAAGATACCGAGTCACCCTGGGATTCAGAGGTATTTTCTATTAAGTCATTTTGAAATTTCAATCATGATTGCTATTTTAAAAATTATATTTAAGTTTACTAATTTACTAATCAGTTCAATTGCTTGGGTAGAATTAGAAGGGGACTTTTAGAGCTAGAAGGGATTTCAGAAATAATCTAGTACAAAGGCCCTTTTAACCTATGGGGAAGGCACTCCCCAGACAAGTCAGCTTATGGTCTCACTACTGCTTTATTGAAGAGCCAAGAAGACAATTCAGTGGGCCTAACTTTCAGGACCTCCTGGCTTAGACTCTCGTCCTTAACAACTTAGCAATTTCAGTGTGCCTCTCAGTCTGTCATTCAGTGAACAAATATGATAGCATTTTATGCTCTTCTAAGTATTAGGATTTATTCTAGAAAAGTAAAAGGCTTTGGGCAAATAGAAGCCTACTTCCCTACTACATGATCAACTTAGCTTCAAATTAGGGGATAGGAGAAAGGCACCTATATAAGTTGATGTTCCAGCAAACTCTAAGCAAATTTTTGTATAGCTTCTATATAAAAAGATTGAGGCCCATAGAAAGACCAATATAAGAGTTAATGGTGTTGAAAAATGAAAGAATTAATGAAATAGGTAATAATTGGGGCTGAATGACAGGGTCAGTTTTGGATTGGCAGAGAAGAAGCAGGCAGAGAGCGAGTGAGAAAATAGTAAAGATGCTTGCAAAGGTTTACTTGTTTAGAGGGCCACTAATAAAAGTCATCATTATAGTACATAAATAACAGTGTCTTTGGATGGCTTACATGATCAGCTTTAGGATTTGGGATTTGATTTGTATCAAGGAGCCTGTCATTGCTTAGACAGTATAATGATGTATTGAAACATATTTTGGGAAAGCTTTTTTTTTTTTTTTTAACATTGTCAAAGATTACCTGGAAAAGAGGTTCATTATAGTCAAAAGATGTTTTTCCAAAAGAAATTTCCTTTGTATTTCTCACAAATTCCAATCTCACCTCTCTTTGTCCTTCAAATAAACATCAATTCCTTTTTTATTAAAGCTTTTTCTTTTCTAAACATATGTGTTGATAATTCCTCAACCCTAGGCCTTTGAATTTCCTTGTGTTCCAATTTTCTCTCCTTTGCCCCCCCCCCACATACTCACCCCTAGAGAGTAAGTAGTCCAATATATGTTAAACATGGTAGAAATATTTGTTAAATGCAATTATTGTCCTGCACAAGAAAAATCAAATCAAACCAATAAGAAAAAGAGGAGGGGGGCAACTAGTTGCTGTAGTTGATAGAGCACCAGCCATGAAGTCAGGAGGACCTGAGTTCAAATTTGGTCTCAGATACTTAACTCTTTCTAGTTGGGTGACCCTGGGCAAGTCACTTAACCCCAATTTAGTTTCCACAGTCCTTTCTCCAGGTGTAGAGGGTTCTCTTCATCACTGAATAATTGGAACACGTTTAAGTTATCTTATTGTTTGAGAGAACCATTCATACTTCTACTTATGGACAAGAGTTTTTCTATAAACCGGATATCTAAAATAGGTGATTGAAAACATCTAATTCATTGCATGATTTGATTGATTGGTCTATCATCTTCTGTCAAGTGGAGTATCGAAGTAGGTTCACATTATTTGTGCTAGGCATATAAGAGAAATTTTGGAGTATATTGTACATTTCATTCTTATCAATTACAGGAATATATCACAGAGCCAGCTGGGGATAGAAAGAAAAATGACATTTTAACTGGCAACGATACAGGTATACAAAAAACTTCTGAAACTCCAAATATTCCCAATCACCTACAAGCTCACAGAACATTAGGTAAATGTGCTCTAAGACAAAGGGAGTTATTGTTTTGACAGAGCTCCTGATTTCATCAACTTAGGACATCCACAAGGAAGAAATTTCTTCTGATGCACATTGGCTACTGTTCTATGGCATAGAGTCCTCCAGAGTAGCCCCAGGCTTCAGAAGTTCAGCATTTTGTCCCTGATAACACAATCACAATATCAGCAATTGAAATGGAAGCCAGGGCTGCCTTATTCCTAACTGGCCCTCTATCCACTACACAGTGCTTATACCTCAATTTGCAGAACATGCTACAAAACATTCCTTTAAAAAATGCCATTATAAACTTTTAAATGTTAAGTTTATTTTTGAAATAAAATATTCTATATTCTCACGTAAAATCACCCTTAAGCTCCTAACTTCTGCTTTTGAAAGATTCTACCTCCTCTATAATCCATAAGTGCAAATGTTACTCTCTTAATCTCCTTTTGTCTCCTGGAGTTGTTTTTTTTTCTCCTGTCATTTTAGTTTAGTTTTTCCCAAAGCAATTCTGAGTAGACATATTTGAGCCATTTTCATATTCTGCGTAGCATATTTTTCAGGTATGTCTGTGGTGATTTATCTCTATATTAATGCCATTGTATCAATATTAGGACTGGACAAAGAAAAAGATACCGAGTCACCCTGGGATTCAGAGGTATTTTCTATTAAGTCATTTTGAAACTTCAATCATGATTGCTATTTTAAAAATTATATTTAAGTTTACTTATTTACTAATCAGTTCAATTGCTTGGGTAGAATTAGAAGGGGACTTTTAGAGCTAGAAGGGATTTCAGAAATAATCTAGTACAAAGGTCCTTTTAACCTGTGGGGAAGGCACTCCCCAGACAAGTCAGCTTATGGTCTCACTACTGCTTTATTGAAGAGCCAAGAAGACAATTCAATGGGCCTAACTTTCAGCGTCTCATTCTGTTCCTTAACACCTTATCAGTTTCAATGTGCTTCTTATTCTGTCATTCAGTGAACAAGTATGGTAGGATTTTATGCTCTTACAGGTATTTAGATATATTTTAGTAAAGTTAGAGACTTTGGATAGATAGAAGCCTCCTTCCCTACTATATGATCAGCTTACTTTCAAATTAGAGGATGGGACAAAGCTACCTATATAAGTTAACCTTATGGCCAATTCTTAGCAAATTTCTATGCATGTTCTATACATGAGGCCCATACATACAAAGGCAAATGTAAGAATTAGTTATGTTGAATCAGAAAAGACTTAATAAAAATGGTAATTATTAGGGCGTAATGACAGGGTCAGGTTTGCATTGGCAGAGAGGAAGCAGGAATGCATGCAGAGACAGAGGATAGTAAGGATGCTTGAGAGCAATGCTAGTCTGTAGGTTTAGCTTTTATAGAAGGCCATTAATAAAAGGCATAATTATTTTCCATGAAAAAATGACTCTCACTGGATGCCTTTAATGATAGCTTTAGGATTTGGGATTTTATTTTCATCAAGGAGTCAGTCATTTCTTAGGCAGTATAATAATGTATTGAAATATATTTTAGGAAAGTGTTTTGTTATTATCAAAGATTAACTTGAATATAAGTACATTATGGACAAAAAGATACTATTTCAAAAGGGTGTAAGGTGATTAACTAGAATGAGTTTCAAAGTAGTAAAGGTTAAATAATTATTATTTCAGAGAAAGATTCAGCAGTCTGTAGCTTTTAATTGGTTGTAGAGAGCAAAGGAGATAACCGATTTTTTTTTCAAGGTAAATATCTGGAGAAATGTGGGTATCATGAATAGAAATGGGGAATTTGAAAGCATTGAGGGGCTCACATGATTACAGAGTTAGATAACTTTTTAGTGTGTTAATTGACAGGAAACATTTCACACATTGCTCACATTTTATGAACTTGAGAGTAAAGTCTTATGGTTTTCATGTCTACTGGCAAGAGACTGTCAGAAATCTGGGTCACAGGCCATTCACTTTTATAAATGTGATAGGCCAAGTTGAAGAGATTAGCTCTCAGTTTTGTACTGGAAATAACCAAAGGCAGAGGCAAAAGATGTGAAGACAAGAAAAAGGCATGAGTATGCTTATGCTTATTAGTGTAGATAACATGGAGAATGGAGACTATTTACTACCATATAGATAAAAAATTATGATCCAAAAGAGGTTAAGACATGATCAGGTGTATTGTAAGACATCAAGAATGAGTACAAGAAATTAAACAAAGAGAAAAAGACATAATTTACATGTTGGAGGCCTCTAGAGAAGGTGATAATAATATTGAATACTGGCCTAAAAAATGATTTTTAAATATAATACATATGGATTATGTGCTTAAGCTAAAATTTCATGTTTCTACCATGAAAAGAAATGCTATTTGATAATTTACATAAGGCTCCATTTTTATCCATTTTTTTTCTGCCTTTTTACTCTTATTTCTGTGTGTGTTTCTATTTATATGTGTGTGTATGAATGTGTATTTATATACATATATATATATATTTGTGCATATATCTATTATATGGATAGGTATATATTGTGATATGTGTATGTACATAAAATTTACAGACATATACAAAGATTTATTTATTATTATTTGTATATTATCGCTAGGATAAACTTAGATCAATTTGCACTATGCAAAACCTTGTTTGTTCACTATTGTCAGCTGTGTCTGATATTTTGGGGTTTTCTTGCAAAGGGACTGAAGTCATTTGCCATTTCCTTATTAGTAAGGACATGAGGCAGAGAGGATTTAATGACTTGACCAGGGCCACTCAACTAGTGTCTGAGTCAAGAATTCCTAATTCTAAACCCAGGGCTTCATCAAATCTAAGGGGATTATGTACTGGGCATTCAACTGCAATCATATTTTTCTCCCATATTAATATGTTTAAAATAGTATTTTATATGCACTATGAAATATTATGATTATCTTAAAGACAATATAGAGTTAGAATTTTATCATTATTTCCAAGTTTGCCATTTCTATATGAAAAAATGACCCCAGACTGCAGCACTATGTTTGCTGGAGTTACCTCATCCAAAGCAAAAATGCAGAAGAGTAAACTTGAAAAGTATAAGCATGAAGTTATTCTTTTGAAGAAAATGTTATAAAAACATTTTTATTTTTGGCAGAATACTAATTTCTCACAATTTACAAGCAGAAATCATTCAGGTCTGCTTTTGTTACTGGGCTTACTATTTTGTTGATCTTCTCATTTGATCAGCCTTCCTCTGAAAATCTCCTGGAAGGATCGGCAAAACATATACTTGCGGCCACAAACCAAAATATAAAAGAAAGCATTTTGATAGGACAACGTGAAGGTAAGATTATATTATATAGATAGATTGGTTTCTTTAAAAAGAAAGAAAAAGAAAAATGATACCTAGTTGTAGGAGAAAATGGGGGCTTGATAGTGGGTGCTAGAATAGAATCTATCATCAAATATACAAAAGGTAAGAAATTGCATGAAGTCCTAATCCTACTCACAGAAACTATAAGTAATTTCACTGAAGTCTTGCCATAAAAGGAAAAAAATAAGGAAGAAGTGATATTGACAGGAGAGAACAACAAGCCAGTAGATAAAAAGAAAAAACAGAAATAGTTATGTATGATATGGAGTGACTGATTGGCTCCAGGAGTTGTCTCTGTTAATAGGCATGCATGGTATTTGAATGGCATTTAATTTGGCAAACTGAATGAGTTACTTTTCAGTTTAATTAGTTAGTTGAACAGATAACTTCTCTTTTAGTGCCTATATCACATAATTCTTTTTGGTGATTTCATTGAAACAGAGTTGGAAAGAATTATCTAGATCATTGAAAGTTTCAATGCCTTGTTCATAGGCATAGTTCCCTAAAGGGAAATAGACCAAATGTAAAATAGTAACAAAAATAATTATATATAAATTGTTGATAGTCACACAACCAATGTGGTTGAGAGGTGGAATTCGCGCTTAGACCTTTATATTCCAGGGCAGCATCTCAAACTTGTCCCTCTCATCCCCAGAATCTGAATCTTTTGGTTTATTTGTTTTATTCTATCAGATAAAATTCAAAATGAAAAAAAAATTGTCAAACTTCATTTTAAAAATCCTTAAGGATCTGCTTTTAGGCTAGATTATTCTGTTTCTATTTTGGTCATTTTCCTGCATTTTGTCCTGTCATTCATTCAGGCTGTCTGTTGAAATCCTTCTCTTTCTTTGGAAATTCTTCTAAGTGTAAACTGGTTTTTTTTTTTTTTTTTTTTTTTACTAGTGTTCCTGAAAATTATTTCCCAATATATCATTTAGTGGCTTATTTTTAAAGGTATACTTATATAAAAATTTATCAACTATTGTAACAGAGCACCTTCTATTATGTACATGACACTAATAAATCCCAAGGCTTACTCAACTTAAACACAATAGCCATTGTTTGTTTGTTTGTCTTTCCTGAAATTTTCCTAAAAAGGAAGCATAGGCCAAATGTAAAATAGTAACAAAAATAATTGTACATCAATATTCACTTACCTCCAAGTCCCATGAGTTCGAAACTGGTTGCTTGATGGCAACTTTCCCTACCCACCTTGTCTGAGTTATGTAAAGTCTATTTTGTTAAATTCTGAAGTGCAAAAGAAAATTTTTATTGGTAGACTTTCAAAGATTTCCCCCACAGAATACACACATTAGGGCAATTATTGCTCAAAAACCCATATGTTCCAATTTTCCATAGCCATTGGAGAAATTTGTTTCCTAATGAGAAAAGACTGCCAGCATGAGTGAAGAAAGTACTTCAGGTTAGAAACATATCAGATAATTGATAATCCTCTATCTATAGGGAGGATAATGTCTTCTTCAGCATAGTTCACTGAGTAAAAATATAAAGAAATTAGCTAAAATGGTTATATTACTTCTTTATGTCTGTATCTGAGATTCCTCTGCCTGTGCCTGAGCCTAACTGCTCCCAAACCTCTCAGCCTTTAAATACCTCAGTAGGATTATATCACTACAGCAACTGAGTATGTGCCAACTAGAGTGATTACAGCATTATATAACATTAAGTATATGTTTAAGTAGCTCTCATCAGTCACACTGAGTAGGTGCTTATCTATATAAGCACCCTGCTGTCCTTGATTCAAGTACAGCTTTACAGAGTTCTGGTCCTCTACAACTCTGAGCAAGTCACTTAATCCTAATTGCATCAGCAAAAAGAAAAGAAAATAATTGTAAAACTATTGAGACATGGTAAATCAGAGTAGATACCTTGTTTAAAGAAAAGGGGGAAGAAATTTTAAAATTAAATGTTTTTCAAAATTATATATATATATATATATATATATATATATATATATATATATATATATATTTATCATTTTCAAAGAGAATGATTAAACTTAAGAACTCTTTTTTGCAAAATTTGTAAAGTAAAAGGAAAGTTTAAAAGCTAATCTTCAAGTAGGTCCTTTATTCTGAAAACATATATACTTTAAAGTACTTAAAAACAAACAAACAAACAAACAAACAAACCACGATGCCATGATGCATAAAGGAATTCACAATACTTTCACCAAAAGGACACTGAAAAGATGCTAACGGTGAGCATTTTCTGTGGAAAGTATTATAGTATAGTGGATAAAATGCTGGCTTCAAAGCAAAAAAGCCATTATTTCAAATCTCATCTCTTAAGCCTGGTGATGATCTGAAGTCACTAAACTGTGAAGTATCCAATCTTGACAACTTAAGTCTTTATATTTTGGAGAAGGAAATAGCCTTAGCCTAAATAATTCTTTGTAAATCAATAAATCACTCATTAAAAAAATTTTAGGTCGAGGTTAGAGGCTTTCTAATTCCAGCTATTGTGAAAAATCAAAAGATATATTTTAAGTATAAAAGTCTTTTAAAAAAACCACCTTTCCCTAACTATTTCAATAATACATTCTTTGTAACCCCACATGGAGATAAAATTTCATGAGAGTTACAGGTCATGATCCATGAAAAAGAGGAAAAGCTGACTATTGAACAGAGTTGTTGGAGAGTTTTTCATACATTAGCAGATAGATGAAATGACAGAAATAGGGAAAATGAAATCACCTGAATGAGTGGAATTTGAGTGCCAAGCTATGAAAAAACTAATGATGTCAGGTAGATAAAAATGTAGTATTGAACTCAAATATTTACTTTTCAGATGCTTCAAGAAGTGATTTTGTAAGTAATTCCCAGAAAATTGAGTGTCCCACAAGTTACAAGAATGTGGGGTATTCAAGGTATTACCCTTGCCAATCCCTCACTAAGAGTAGAAATGAGGAAGTCTCCACAGAAAAAATAAAGATTCACCTAAAAGAAAATGACACAGATGAAGCTGCAGCTGACCCTAGAAGTGGGCCTGACACTGGCTCTAAGGTTGGAGTTGTTCTACAAAAAGTAGTCCCCAGGAAGCAGTCTGAACCATCTGTACAAAAAGAGGAAACCAGAAAACAGAAGAAAGGTAGGGGTTAATATTCTGAATTTACTGTATGTAGATTATTTGCTCAATGTGTTTCATTCCAATGCACTCAGGAATAGGTAAGCAAAGTTTATGGCTAAATCATGTGATAACAAAATTCACTGTCTGTGTTTACTTCTCTAAGCAGGTCAGAATCTAGGAAGTGCCTTTTTACCAAGTCCTTTGATTTTTTTTTTTTTCTCTAATCAGTTTAACAGTTCTATAAATGCTGAAAAGGTCTAGTCTAAATTTATGTGCTAATGTGTCCTAATTGTCTTTTGTGCAATTATCTCTATAATTTCTGAATCATTTTTTTCAAATGTTTCTAATCCTACAACCTTGAGATTTGAATATTCCCATATAAAATCCAAATATGAATAACCTGTTTACTTTTTTTCTATCTTTTACATTATTCATAGCTAACTGCCTCAATGGTAAATGGAATCAACTTAAATTTTCCCATTGATTAAATGACTTGGTTAGGTGAAGATTTCCATTAACAATTTCAATATCATTAACTTGGATGAAATGCAGTCAAGATACCAGGGAATATTATTGTTAATTGTATCACTCAAAAATCTATGAATTTTGTAATTTTATACTCAGGGTTTAATGTTTATGTTGGTTTTATTTCAGTAGATTTGTTTGACCAGTGCCATGTACAATTCTTAATAAAATTTTAACATCCAACAAATTCTGACAAACATTTAGTTATTCATACTTCTTGTATTTTGTGTTTCTGATCACAAAGATGATAGGAGGGACTTTTTCAAGTACTAGCTGAAATTTCAGTATACAATAGCAATGATCTCTTGATCTAGTAACTGTCAAAATGTGACTCTAAGATTAGGAACAAAAACTATCTAAAGAGACTTTCATAGCAAGAGAGCATCTGAGCCTATGTAAGGATATAAACGGTGAAGACTTAGAAAAAGTCTATCTGAGTTGGCATTTAAGATACTATTGATAAGTTTCTGTAGAGTTTTAGGCCCCAAATCAGAAAAAAAGTTTTTGGAGTAACTATAAATGATTATAATACTTTTTAGCATGGTAAATAGGGGTAGATATTGCAGAGTAAACGGGAGATGCCATGATTAAGGAAAAGAGGGAAGAAACTTTAAATGTTTATTGTATATTCTCTTATGTTTGTCCCTTTCATGGATCATGGTCCTATATTTGCATATTTTGAAACAAGTACTTATGTATATCATATTTTAAGAGAGAATACTTAAACTGTTATGGACTCTCTTTTTTGTGGCCCAATTTGTAAGGTTAAAGAAAGGAAAGTTTAAAGGCTAATCTTTACCTAGGTTTTTGAATAAACAAAAAACAACAAAACTATACTCAAATTGAAGTTTTCAGATTCCATGATGCTTAGAAGAACTGATAGTCCTTTTGATGAGGGGAGCCCCAAAACTCTCTTGCTCTCTCTCTCTCTGGTTTTTAAGTAAGCCATAAGGTGAAGCACTTGGGAAGCTCATTGAAGGAAAGATTCTCAATTAATCCTGCCTCAGTAAAAGACCCCACCAAAGGGAAACATGGTAAATAGCTTCCTTCTATTATCTTGAGAGATGGACTCTAACCCCTTTGATAACAATCACTATTGATTAAGTTTCCCATTGAATTAAAGATCAGCCTAGAGACACTCATCCAATTCTAAAATTCTCTATTCTAATTGCAGCTCAAGCTGCACCCAGCCCCAGTAAAGAGCAAACCCCAGCTTGTAGCCAAGAACACAATTATAAAATGAGCCAACTTGGTGCTCAGTCCTTGCTGAGGACTAACATGCCAAAGAATCTCTCTTCCTGGCATAGCAGCAACCTCTGCTCACTGAAAAGATATTCTCTTTCAACATTACCCTCTCTTTATTGTTCTCACCTGTTTCCTTAATAGGAATGTATACCTCTCTATTCAAATTTCTGTGCTAGAAACTTTACTTCTCTGCCAGGAGTCCTCCACTAGAAACTTTACTTCTGTCAGAACCTTGCCACCAAAAAATTCACTCTGTCTATTCATCCCTAGCAAAGGCTGACTTCCCAGTGCCAGTAATAAACTTCTTTTACCAGTCTAGGTTTTCAGGTTTGTATATTCCTTTACCAAGGACCTCAGCCTGCCAGAAGTAGGTTCCCACAACTCCTTAGGGGTACTTAGAGGAAGCAAACCTCTTCATATGGTTCCCTGAACCCTGAACCTGACATTAAACTCATCATGTAACACCCTGACTACCAGGAACCCTAATCTCATCCTTTAACTCCCTGATCACAAGGAAATGTAACCTCATAATTCCCTGATCAGGAACACTGAAATCTAGACCTCATCATTTTCACAAAAACACATACATTGAAAGGATGTTAATTGTGGGTGTTTTATGTTAAAAAGTTTTTCAGCATAGTTGATAAAATGATGAATTCAAAGCAAAAAACCCATAATTTCAAATCTCATTTGTTAATTGATGTTGGCAAATCACTAAACACTGACGTGTCCTACATAGGTGAATCTTAAGTCTGTAAGTTTTAGAGAAGGTAATGCATTAGATTGTACTCATTTAAGAATTCTTTCGAAACAAATCACAGAGTAAAAAAAAAAAAAAATAGCTTAAGACTATTTTCTAATTTCAGATATTGAGAAAAATCAAATATGTATTTTAAGGGAAAAATTTTTAAATCTTTCCCCAACTATTTCAGTAATACATTCTTTGTATCCCTACATGGAGATAAAATTTCAAAAGAGAGTAAGAGGCCGTAATCCATGAAAAAAAGGATAGGCCGAATATTGAAATCAAAGATTTGTTGGAGAGTTTTTCTATCTTTACAGATAGATCAAATGCCAGAAAAAAGGAAAATGAAATTATCTGAAAAAGTGGAATTAGGCTATGAAAAAAAATAAAGATGTCAGGTGGATAAAAGTGAGACACTAAACTCAAATATTTACTTTTCAGATGCTTCAAGAAGTGATTCTGTAAGTAATTCTCAGAAAAGTGAGTGTCCCAAAAGTTCCAAGGATGTGGGGTATTCTAGGAATTATCCTTGCCAATCACTGCCTAAGACTAGAAATCAGGAAGTGTCCATTGAGATGGTAAAGATTCACCTAAAAGAAAATGAAGCAACTAAAGCTGCAGCTGACACTAGAAGTGGACCTGACACTGGCTCTAAGGTTGGGGTTGTTCTACAAAAAGTAGTCCCCAGGAAGCAGTCTGACCTACCTGTAGAAAAAGAGGAAGACAGAAAACAGAAGAAAGGTAGGGGTTTATATTCTGAATTTACTATATATAGATTATTTGCTCAATTAGTTACATTCCAATGAACATTTGAATAGGTAAGTCAAATTAATGACTAAATCATGTGATAACAAATTCACTATCTGTGATTACTGATCTCTGCAGGTCAGAAACTAAGAAGTGCATTTTTACCAACTGCATTCATTTTTTTTTTTTCCTCTAATCAGTTTAAAAACTTCTATAAAGGCTGAAAGGGCCTAGACTAAATTTATGTGGTAATTTCTCCTAATTGTCTTTTGTGCAATTATCTCTAATTACAGAATTCTTTTTTTCCCCAAATGTTTCTAATGCTACAACCTTGAGATTTGAATATTCCCATGTAAAATCCAACTATGAATAACCTTTTTACTTTTTTCCCAATCTTTTTACATTATTCATAGCTAACTTCCTCAATGGTAAATGGAATCAATTTAAATTTTCCCATTGATTAAATTTCTTGGTTAGGTGAAGATTTCCATTAACAATTTCAATGACATTAACTTGGATGAAATACAATCAAGAAATATTAATCAATCAAGGGAATATTATTGTTAATTGTATCACTCAAACATCTATGAATTATATAATTATATCATACTTAGGGTTTAATGTTGTTGTTTTTTTTTTTTGTTTTTTTTTTGAGGCTGGGGTTAAGTGACTTGCCCATGGTCACACAGCTAGGAAGTGTTAAGTGTCTGAGACCAGATTTGAACTCTGGTCCTCCTGAATTCAAGGCTGGTGCTCTATCTACTGCTCCACCTAGCTGCCCCAGGATTTAATGTTTATGTTGGTTTTGTTTCAGTAGATTTGTTTGACCAGTGCCATGTACAATTCTTAAAGAGTTCTGTTAAGCTTTTATTTAAATTTTTAAAATCCAACAAATTCTGACAAACATTTACTTATTCATACTTCTTGTATTTTGTGTTTCTGCTTGTGTTTGTCATTTGTTCACAAAGATGATATGAGGGACTTTTTCTACTATTAGATGAAATTTCAGTATACAATGGCAATGAACCTAGTGTCCTATGATGTATTCTTCAAACTTCCCAATCAAATTCTGAGAATGGGATGAGATTGGGAACAAATTATCTAAAGAAATTTGCATAGCAAGATAGCATCTGAGCCTATGTAAGGCCATAAAAGGTGAAGACTTAGAAAAAGTCTATCTGAGTTGGCATTTAAGATACCATTCATAAAAAGTTTCTGTAGAGTTTTAGGCCCCAAATCAGAAAAAAAAAATAGTTTTTGGAATGACTATAAATAATTGTAATACTTTTTGGCATGGTAAATAGGGATAGATATTTGAGAATAAATTGGTGATGCCATGATAAAGGAAAGTAGGGAAGACATTTTAAATGTTTATTGTGTATTCTCTTATATTTGTCCCTTTCATGGATCAAGGTTCTATATTTGCATATTTTCAAACTAGTACATATGTACATTATATTTTAACAGAGAATATTTAAAATGTTATGGATTCTTTCTTTGTGGCCCAATTTGTAAGGTAAAAGAAAGGAAAGTTTAAAGGATACTCTATACCTAGTTTTTTCTTCTGAAAAAAACAAAAAACAGCAAAACTATACTCAAATTGAAGAACTATTTATTTGGAAAACAGATTCCACAATGCATAGAGGAACTGATAGTCTTTTTGATGAAGGGAGCCCCAAAAATCTTTCTCTTGCTGTATCTCTCTGACTTTTAAGTGAGCTCATTGAAGGAAAGATTCTCAGTGAATCCTGCCTCAGTAAAAGACCCCACCAAAGGAAACATAGTAAACCAGCTTCCTTCTGTTATCTCTGTTAGAGATGAGCACCACTCCCACTGATAACAATCACTACTGATTAAGCTTCCCAGTGAAGTAAAGATCAGCCTAGAAACACTTATAAACAGTTCTAAAATTCTCTGTTCTAATTGAAGCTCAAGCTGCACCCAGCCCCCCAGTAAAGAGCAAACCCCAGCTTGTAGCCAAGGACACAATTATAAAATGAGCCAACTTGGTGCTCAGTCCATGCTGAGGACTAAGATGCCAACCTCTGCTCACTGAAAAGATATTCTCTTTCAGCCTTACCCTCTCTCTTTCTCAACTATTTCCTCTCTATTCAGATATCTATGCTAGAAACTTTACTTCTCTGCCAGGACTCCTCTACTAGAAACTCTTGCCACTAAAGAATTCATTCTGACTATTCATGCCTAGGAAATGCTGACTTCCCAATGCCATTAATAAACTTCTTTTATCAGTCTAGGTTTTCAAATTTGTATATTCCCTTACACACTACCTCTGCCTGCCAGAAGGGGGTTCCCACAGTTCTCTACCTGCCCTGAAACCTAGGGGAAATGAAAGGAGGCAAACCTCTTCATTTGGTTCCCTGAACTCTCAACCTGCCAGTAGGCTCATCATTTAACTCCTTGACCAACAGGACCCCTAATCTCATCCTTAACTCCCTCACAAGGAAATGTAACCTCATAATTCCCTGATCAGGAACACTGAATTGTAGACCTCATTATTTTCATAAAACAACATACACTGAAAGGATGCTACTTGTGGGCATTTTCTGTAAAAAATTATTTCAGCATAGTGGATAAAATGCTGGTTTCAAAACAAAGTCATAATTTCAAATCTCATCTCTTAATTGATGATGGGAAGTCACTAAACTTTAAAGTGTCCTACTTAGGTAACTTAATTCTGTAAGTTTCAGAAAAGGTAATACCTTAGGTTTTACTCACTTACTCAAGAATTCTTTGGAAATAAGTCACTTAATAAAAAAAAAAAAAAAAAAATTAGGGGGCAGTTCGGTGGCACAGTGGATAGAGCACCAGCCCTGAATTCAGGAGGACCCAAGTTCAAATGTGTTCTCAGACACTTAACACTTCCTAGCTGTGTGACCCTGGGCAAGTTACTTAAACCCAGCCTCAGAGAAAAAAAAAAAAAAATAGTTTAAGACTCTTATTTTCTAATTTCAGATATTGAGAAAAATCAAATATGTATTTCAAGGGAAAAAAACTTAAAAAAAAAAAAACTTTTCCCCAACTATTTCAATAATTCATTCTTTCTATCCCTACAAGACGATAAAATTTCAAAAAAGAGTAAGAGGCCGTGATACATGAAAAAGAGGATAGGCCGAACACTGAAATCAAAGACTTGTTGGACAATTTTTTATATCTTTACAGATAAATCAAATGCCAGAAAAAAGGAAAATGGAATTATCTGAATAAGTGGAATTTGAGTGCCAAGTTTTGAAAAAATGATATCAGGTGGATAATAGTGATGTGCTATTGAACTTAAATATTTACTTTCAGATGCTTCAAGAAAGGACTCTGTAAGTAATTCGCAGAAAAGCAAGCATCCCTCAAGTTCCAAGCATGCGAGGTTTTCAAGTAATTATCCTTGCCAATCTCTGCCTAAGACTAGAAATCAGGGAGTCTCCACAGAGATGGTAAAGAATCACCTAAAAGGATATGAAGCAGCTGAAACTGCAGCTGACACTAGAAGAGGGCCTGACACTGGCTCTGAGATTGGAGTTGCCTGGGAGAAACCAGTCCCCAGCAAGCAGTCTGAACCATCTGTACAAAAAGAGGAAACCAGAAAACAGAAGAAAGGTAGGGGTTAATATTCTGAATTTACTATATGTAGATTATTTGCTCAATTTGTTTCATTCCAATGCACACTGGAATAGGTAAGTAAAGTTTATGGCTAAATCATGTGATAATAAAATTCACTGCCTGTGTTTATTGCTCTAAGCAGGTCAGAATCTAGGAAGTGCCTTTTTACCAAGTGCTTTGATTTTTTTTTTTTTTCTCTAATCAGTTTAACAGTTCTATAAATGCTGAAAAAGCCTAGTCTAAATTTATGTGCTAATATGTCCTAATTGTCTTGCAATTATCTCTAATTTCTGAATCATTTTTTTCAAATGTTTCTAATCCTACAACTTGAGGTTTGAATATTCCCATATAAAATCCAACTATGAATAACCTGTTTACTTTTTTTCTATCTTTTACATTATTCATAGCTAACTTCTCAATGGTAAATGGAATCAATTTATATTTTCCCATTGATTAAATGACTTGGTTAGGTGAAGATTTCCATTAACAATTTCAATGACATTAACTTGGATGAAATTCAATCAAGATAGCAGGGAATATTATTATTAATTGTATCACACAAAAATCTATGAATTAGATAATTATTTCATACTCAGGGTTTAATGTTTATGTTGGTTTTATTTCAGTAGATTTGTTTGACCAGTGCCATGTACAATTCTTAAAGTTCTGTTCAGCTTCTATTTAAATTTTTAAAATCCAACAAATTCTGACAAATATTTAGTTATTCTTACTTCTTGTATTTTGTGTTTCTGATCACAAAGATGATATGAGGGACTTTTTCAAGTACTAGCTGAAATTTCAGTATACAATAGCAATGATCTCTTGATCTAGTAACTGTCAAAATGTGAATCTAATGTCCTATACATCCCAATGAAATTCTGAGAATGGGATGAGATTAGGAACAAAAACTATCTAAAGAGACTTTCATAGCAAGAGAGCATCTGAGCCTATGTAAGGACATAAAAGGTGAAGACTTAGAAAAAGTCTATCTGAGATGGCATTTAAGATACTATTGATAAGAAGTTTCTGTAGAGTTTTAGGCCCCAAATCAGAAAAAAATTAGTTTTTGGAGTAACTATGAATGATTATAATACTTTTTAGCATGGTAAATAGGGGTAGATATTGCAGAGTAAACGGGAGATGCCATGATTAAGGAAAAGAGGGAAGAAACTTTAAATGTTTATTGTGTATTCTCTTATGTTTGTCTCTTTCATTGATCATGGTCCTATATTTGCGTATTTTGAAACAAGTACATATGTATATCATTTTAAGAGAGGACACTTAAACTGTTGTTTGTTAGGTAAAAGAAAGGAAAGTTTAAAGGCTAAACTTTACCTAGGTTTTTATTCTGAAAAAAAAAAAACAAACAAACAAACAAAAAAAAAACACAACTATACTCAAATTGAAGAAGTTCTTATTTGGAAAACAGATTCCATGATGAGTAGAAGAACTGATAGAGTTTTTGGGCTCCCCTCATCAAAAAGACTTTCTCTTGCTCTCTCTCTCTCTGACTTTTAAGTGAGCCAGAAGATGAAGCACTTGGGAAGCTCATTGAAGGAAAGATTCTCAATGAATCCTGCCTCAGTAAAAGACCCCTGCCCCCAAAGGGAAACATGGTAAACAGCTTCCTTCTATTATCTCTGTTAGAGATGAGCACCACCCCCATTGATAACAATCACTACTGATTAAGCTTCCCAGTGAAGTAAAGATCAACCAGTTCTTAAATTCTCTATTCTAATTGAAGCTCAAGCTGCACCCAGCCCCCCAGTAAAGAGCAAACCCCAGCTTGTAGCCAAGGACACAATTATAAAATGAGCCAACTTGGTGCTCAGTCCATGCTGAGGACTAAGATGCCAAGGAACTTCTCTTCCTGGCATAGCAGCAACCTCTGCTCACTGAAAAGATATTCTCTTTCAGCCTTACCCTCTCTCTTTCTCAACTATTTCCTCTCTATTCAGATATCTATGCTAGAAACTTTACTTCTCTGCCAGGACTCCTCTACTAGAAACTCTTGCCACTAAAGAATTCATTCTGACTATTCATGCCTAGGAAATGCTGACTTCCCAATGCCATTAATAAACTTCTTTTATCAGTCTAGGTTTTCAAATTTGTATATTCCTTTACACACTACCTCTGCCTGCCAGAAGGGGGTTCCCACAGTTCTCTACCTGCCCTGAAACCTAGGGGAAATGAAAGGAGGCAAACCTCTTCATTTGGTTCCCTGAACTCTCAACCTGCCAGTAGGCTCATCATTTAACTCCTTGACCAACAGGACCCCTAATCTCATCCTTAACTCCCTCACAAGGAAATGTAACCTCATAATTCCCTGATCAGGAACACTGAATTGTAGACCTCATTATTTTCATAAAACAACATACACTGAAAGGATGCTACTTGTGGGCATTTTCTGTAAAAAATTATTTCAGCATAGTGGATAAAATGCTGGTTTCAAAACAAAGTCATAATTTCAAATCTCATCTCTTAATTGATGATGGGAAGTCACTAAACTTTAAAGTGTCCTACTTAGGTAACTTTTAATTCTGTAAGTTTCAGAAAAGGTAATACCTTAGGTTTTACTCACTTACTCAAGAATTCTTTGGAAATAAGTCACTTAATAAAAAAAAAAAAAAAAAATTAGGGGGCAGTTCGGTGGCACAATGGAGAGCACCAGCCCTGAATTCAGGAGGACCCAAGTTCAAATCTGTTCTCAGACACTTAACACTTCCTAGCTGTGTGACCCTGGGCAAGTTACTTAAACCCAGCCTCAGAGAAAAAAAAAAAATAGTTTAAGACTCTTATTTTCTAATTTCAGATATTGAGAAAAATCAAATATGTATTTTAAGGGAAAAAACTTAAAAAAAAAAAACAAAAACTTTTCCCCAACTATTTCAATAATTCATTTTTTCTATCCCTACAAGGCGATAAAATTTCAAAAAAAAGAGTAAGAGGCCGTGATACATGAAAAAGAGGATAGGCCGAACACTGAAATCAAAGACTTGTTGGACAATTTTTTATATCTTTACAGATAAATCAAATGCCAGAAAAAAGGAAAATGGAATTATCTGAATAAGTGGAATTTGAGTGCCAAGCTATGAAAAAAATGATATCAGGTGGATAATAGTGATGTACTATTGAACTTAAATATTTACTTTCAGATGCTTCAAGAAAGGACTCTGTAAGTAATTCGCAGAAAAGCAAGCATCCCTCAAGTTCCAAGCATGTGAGGTTTTCAAGTAATTATCCTTGCCAATCTCTGCCTAAGACTAGAAATCAGGGAGTCTCCACAGAGATGGTAAAGAATCACCTAAAAGGATATGAAGCAGCTGAACCTGCAGCTGACACTAGAAGAGGGCCTGATACTGGCTCTGAGATTGGAGTTGCCTGGGAGAAACCAGTCCCCAGCAAGCAGTCTGAACCACCTGTACAAAAAGAGGAAGCCAGAAAACAGAAGAAAGGTAGGGGTTAATATTCTGAATTTACTATATGTAGAATATTTGCTCAATTTGGTTCATTCCAATGCTCACTGGAATAGGTAAGCAAAGTTTATGGCTAAATCATGTGATAACAAAATTCACTGCCTGTGTTTATTGCTCTAAGTAGGTCAGAATCTAGGAAGTGCCTTTTTACCAAGTGCTTTGATTTTTTTTCCTCTAATCAGTTTAACAGTTCTATAAATGCTGAAAAAGCCTAGTCTAAATTTATGTGCTAATATGTCCTAATTGTCTTTTGTGCAATTACCACTAATTTCTAAATCTTTTTTTTTTGAAATGTTTCTAATCCTGCAACCATGAGGTTTGAATATTCCCATATCAAATCCAACTATGAATGACCTTTTTCTTTTTTTCTATCTTTTTACATATTCATAGCTAACTTCCTCAATGGTAAATGGAATCAATTTAAATTTTCCCATGGATTAAATGACTTGGTTAGGTGAAGATTTCCATTAACAATGTCAATGACATAAACTTGGATGAAATTCAATCAAGATAGCAGGGAATATTACTGTAAATTGTATCACTTAAAAATCTCTGAATTATGTAATCATTTCATACTCAGGATTTTTTTATGTTTTATGTTGGTTTTGTTTCAGTAGATTTGTTTGACCAGTGCGAATTTGACCAGCTTTTATTTAAATTTTTAAAATCCAACAAATTCTGACAAACATTTATTCATACTTCTTGTATTTTGTGTTTCTGTTTGTGTTTGTCATTTGTTCACAAAGATGATATGAGGAACTTTTTCAAGTACTAGTTGAAATTTCAGTATACAATGGCAATGAACCTAGTGTCCTATGATGTATTCTTTATACTTCCCCAATCAAATTCTGAGAATGGGATGAGATTAGGAACAAAAACTATCTAAAGAGATTTTCATAGCAAGCGAGCATCTGAGACCTATGTAAGGACATAAAAGGTGAAGACTTAGAAAAAGTCTATCTGAGTTGGCATTTAACATACTATTGATAAGAAGTTTCTGTAGAGTTTTAGGCCCCAAATCAGAAAAAAATAGTTTTTGGAGTAACTATAAATGATTATAATACTTTTTACCATGGTAAATAGGGGTAGATATTGCAGAGTAAACTGGAGATGCCATGATTAAGGAAAAGAGGGAAGAAACTTTAAATGTTTACTTTGTATTCTATTATGTTTGTCCCTTTCATGGATCATGGTCCTATATTTGTATATTTTGAAACAAGTACATATGTATATCATATTTTAAGAGAGAATACTTAAACTGTTATGGACTCTTTTTTTTGTGGCCCAATTTGTAAGGTAAAAGAAAGGAAAGTTTAAAGGCTAATATATACCTAGGTTTTTCTTCAAATTGAAGAAGTTCTTATTTGGAAAACAGATTCCATGATGAGTAGAAGAACTGATAGTCTTTTTGATGAGGGGAGCCCAAAAACTCTTTCTCTTGCTCTCTCTCTCTGACTTTTAAGTGAGCCAGAAGGTGAAGCACTTGGGAAGCTCATTAATTAATTAATAAGGAAAGATTCTCAATGAATCCTGCCTCAGTAAAAGACCCCCGCCCCTAAAGGGAAACATGGCAAACAGCTTCCTTCTCTTATCTCTGTTAGAGATGAGCACCACCCCCATTGATAACAATCACTACTGATTAAGCTTCCCAGTGAAGTAAAGATCAGCCTAGAAACACTTATAAACAGTTCTAAAATTCTCTATTCTAATTTCAGCTCAAGCTGCACCCAGCCCCCCAGTAAAGAGCAAACCCCAGCTTGTAGCCAAGGACACAATTATAAAATAAGCCAACTTGGTTCTCAGTTCTTGCTGAGGACTAAAATGCCAAGGAACTTCTCTTCCTGGCATAGCAGCAACCTCTGCTCACTGAAAAGATATTCTCTTTCAGCCTTACCCTCTCTCTTTCTCAACTATTTCCTCTCTATTCAGATATCTATGCTAGAAACTTTACTTCTCTGCCAGGACTCCTCTACTAGAAACTCTTGCCACTAAAGAATTCATTCTGACTATTCATGCCTAGGAAATGCTGACTTCCCAATGCCATTAATAAACTTCTTTTATCAGTCTAGGTTTTCAGATTTGTATATTCCTTTACACACTACCTCTGCCTGCCAGAAGGGGGTTCCCACAGTTCTCTACCTGCCCTGAAACCTAGGGGAAATGAAAGGAGGCAAACCTCTTCATTTGGTTCCCTGAACTCTCAACCTGCCAGTAGGCTCATCATTTAACTCCTTGACCAACAGGACCCCTAATCTCATCCTTAACTCCCTCACAAGGAAATGTAACCTCATAATTCCCTGATCAGGAACACTGAATTGTAGACCTCATTATTTTCATAAAACAACATACACTGAAAGGATGCTACTTGTGGGCATTTTCTGTAAAAAATTATTTCAGCATAGTGGATAAAATGCTGGTTTCAAAACAAAGTCATAATTTCAAATCTCATCTCTTAATTGATGATGGGAAGTCACTAAACTTTGAAGTGTCCTACTTAGGTAACTCTTAATCCTATAAGTTTCAGAGAAGGTGTTTGAACTCTGTATTCCCCGAAATCAGCCGGAGTTAGGATCACTAACTGTCTTTATTTTTGATCTTTTACAGTCAAGGGCAGGGGATTAGATCTAGCAACCTCCACACACACCTTCTTCCCTCAACTGCCAAGAGAGAGATGTCTCTATTTCCTCTTCCTCCTCTTACTCCCCTCACACATGTCACTCCCCCCTCTTTGTCCCAACAATCAAGTGAGCACAGAATAGCTGGGGAGGGTCATCCTTCAAACAAGTTAATAGGGGACCGTCCAATTGGCAATTAGTCTCATGTGCTTCATTATCCAAGTGCATTGCTCAGTTCTAGCCCTTTACATCTCCTGCTTTCTTTTGTTTTAGACCACAGGTGGTCATCCCTGACTTTTCAGGGAGGTGAGAACCCCAAAAAGGAGGTGTTCAAGCCCCCCCCCATCTCAGGAAGGGAGATGAAAAGCACCAAAGAGTAGTGGGGATTGCTAGCGGGTTTCTGGGTTGAAGGGCCTTATTAGAGACAAGTATGCACAAACCCAGCAGCATGGGAGTTATTACACAAGCACATAGAAATAACGCAGAGACTATTAGCGATGACTCTCCCCCCAGTCAGTGCAGATTCGATGTGGTGTAACAAACATGAATTGTACATGCAATTAGTGATATAACAAACAATACAAATCAACACGGTTTTTAAAAAGATTTCCAGAATTCCTAGAAGGAGGGTATGCAAACATCAGTCACACTTATGCCTTCTTCAGTAACCAAGAGATAGTCCAAAACAAATTTATTGTCCATTGCTTCACGTGTTAGGGAATCCAATGATCCCCACAAGTTTTTGAAGTCCCCGCATCAGTCTTATGATGCCTCAGAGAAACCAGTGATTCCTGAGACTTTCAAGTCCTACAAAAGTCTCATGTCTCAGAGAATCCAATGATTCCTGAGGATTTTCAAGTTCCAAAATTTTTGATGTCCATGAGTCAAACACCTTATCTGCCAGGCTCTTTCAGTGGTGGGCACAGTCAGCAACGGAACTACCCCATGTTTCTTGGGTCTTCTCCTCCATTTCAAGGGTCTGCTCCATCTCTCTCCGATGGACAAGGAGAATATGGCTCGTTGGCACCCATCTGATTCCTTCTCCTTCTGTGGAGATACAAGCAAACCCTCTTCCCCAAGCAGTTAACCTATATAGTCCCTTCCATTCTTCACTTTCTGGGTCTCTACACATCACTTGGTGATTATCTAAAGACAGTGGAACTGCTCACACTGGACACTGCCCTTCCGGTGGGTTATAAAACCTGTCTGCCGGAGCCAGTGCATCTTTGTCAAAAATTTAAAAAATTAATGGTATAGAGAACTAAACTTAGAAGTTCTCTAGGCTTGCCTGTGGCTCCCCCTTTCTTTTGTTTTTGGAGGAGTGTCTTAATATCTCTGTTTCTTCTCTCTGCTATTGCCTGACTTTGCGGATTAAAGGGTATGCCAGTGGTATGTAAAATCTTATACTGTGCACAAAAGTGTGCAAAATGTTTAGAAGTATATGCAGGTCCATTGTCTGTTTTTATTGCTTGTGGCACACTAACTTCAGCTGCTATTGATCCTCCTACCCCAGACATGTAGGTGTCTGCCTTAGTCTTTGGCCAGTGACTGGGCCAGTTGGCACCTCTAATGACTGTGCGATCTGCACCTGTGTCCACCAGTCCTTCTAATGCTATGCCATTTATATAGATGGTGAGCATAGGTCGGTCAGCTGTCACATCTGCTTTCCAGTATATTCCTGGGTTTTGTTGCTTGGAGTCAGAACGTGGCTGACTGTCACCAGATTGCTTGTATCAATAAACCCAATGCTATTACTTCCCTGGTTGATAAGTCACACATTGTCTACCTGTGTTAGTGACTGGGATATTATCTACACATTCCCCAGTTTCCCACATCAGTCTATGGATGGACACTGTTTTGTAAGTACTATCAGAAGGTGAAATGGTCAAGACTACTGTGCTTGGAGGCAAGGGATCCATAGGCTGGAGAGGAACAGATTTCACCTCTCTGGGGGGTATCTCACTTGTCTGCATATAACTCTATCCTCCCTAATTGTAGTCCCTTTCTCCCATCAGATGGCTTCCTGGCTGATTGGTCATGTCTGGGTATTGGACTTGCAGGCACTCTCTGGGTGTGGCATGGGCTGCCATCATGCCCCAAGTGTTTTTTGCCTGGGGCCCTGGAACTGGGCCCCTCATCCCGTTTCCCTGAATCAGACTACATTCTGATGGCCAGTGGAGTCTTCTGTTGCATTTTGGACATGGGGTTTTTGGGTCTTGTTCTCCCAGCCTGTTTTCTCACTCTGTCTCTATGCCAACATTGAGCTTTCAGATGCCCTACTTTACTGCATTGAAAGTATTGACGAGTCTCTCTGGAAGTCCCTTGCCAAAAGGGACCCTGTCTTCCAATGTTGGGATCTTGGGAAGTCTGTGTCATAGCCTGGCTATAAAAGGTATTTGTGCCCACTGTGGCACAGTGTCTTATGATCTCGTCTAAAGGAGAATCCCTGTGTAGTCCTAGTATAATCCTTCTACAAACCTCATTGGAATTTTCTCTAAAAGTTGCCTTACCAAACTGTCTGTTACTACACTTTCACCATTAGTCTGTATGACAGCTGTCTGCAAACATGCCACAATCAGTAAAGGGTTAATTTGGTCCTTGTACAATTTTTGTGAAGGTCTCACCCTTGTCATTTTTACTGGTGTGAGAAGCCCATGCTTTGATAGCAGTAGCAGCAATTTGCTCAAATGCTGTTATGGAGTAATTAATCTGTACTGAAGCATCTGTATAAGAACCTGCACCTGTTAGTAGGTCACAGGTAATTGAAGTATTAACTCCACTTCGACTATTTTGTTGGGCTTGAATCCTACATAGCTCACTATATTCAGAAAGCCACAACAAGTTTTGTCCAGGTTCTAAGCACAACTTTGCAATGACTTTCCCATCACTAGGGGTTAGGGCTTCATAAACTAAATTGTGTAATAACTTCTTAACATAATCTGATGTAGCCCCAAAGGGAGTGCAGCTTTTTTTCAGGCCTTTAAGGACATCCATATTAAAAGGAGCATATCTTCTACTTTCTTGACATGCAGAATTATGCTGTTGAATCACAGGAAAAATTTGAAGTTTGAAATCATTATCTATTTCTTTTCCATCTTTAATCACTTCAAAAAACCTTTTCTGTAATCTAGTTATGGGGGTTGGTGATTGCTGGGGGGGAGGTGCTGATAATATCATTGCCCCTCCCACTACTGCTCCTCCCTCTGTCCCTGAAGGTGGAGTTCATGTGGGTTGATCAATAATCTGCTCTCTAGGCTGGATTGAAGTCTCTTCAGGACAATCAGAGTCAACACACCCTGATTCCTCATTCAAATCCCCTTACCCTCCAGCAAGGTTTTGAGATTGCTTATCGTATATCTTTTTTTCCCTCACACTTCCTTCTCTGTTCATTTTTAAAACTTTTCCTTCTCCTATAACTTGTTCGATAGTTTAAGTCTAATTCAACTACGTTGTATATATAAAACACCTCTGCAGAAATTGAATGAGACCCATTTTTTGCATAAAATTATTTCAGTTGAAGTCCCACTAGCTTCCAGTTATGGACAGTAAGTTTTTCTTCCTTTAAGAACCAAGGGGACGTGCGTTTCAATGTGTCTAAGAGCTTATCAATCTGTAGGCAGGTTATAAGTAAACTCTTCTCCTCAATTATCTTAATTATATCCTCTATAGAACACTACTAGGTGAGGCTGGAGCAGGGGCTGGGGTTGGAGCAAGGTCAGCTGAGGTCGACGGAATGTCTATATCTAACATCTGCCCCATCTCAGCTATTAGAGATTACTGGTTTAGTCCTTAACAAGGTAAGTTCCTTATTTGTCTAATGGAATACTCATCTAATCTCCTTGTCACTGGAGGACTTTGGTGGAAGTAAGGTGCTGGTCCCATGTTGGGGGCCAAAATGCAGGAATTCTGTCTTCCCAGAAATCAGCTGGAGCACAGGATCACTAAACGTCTTTATTCTTGATCTTTTACTGTTAAGGACAGGGGATTAGATTTAACAATCTCCACACACAAGAAGCGAGAGCTTCTCAATTTCCTCCTCCTACTCCCCCCACACACGTCACTTCCCCTTCTTTGTCCCACCAATTAAGTCAACACAGAATAGCTGGGGAGGGTCAACCTTCAAACAGTTCTCTATTAACTGTCCAATTGGCAATTAGTCTCACATGTTCCATTATCCAAGTGCATTTGCTGAGTTCTAGCCCTTTACAAGAAGGTAATACCTTAGGTTTTGCTCATTTAAGAATTCTTTAGAAATAAGTCACGGGTTAAATAAAATTAGCTTAAGACTCTATTTTCTAATTTCAGATATTGAGAAAAATCAAATATGTATTTTAAGGGGAACAGGCTTTTAAAAAAAAAAAAAAACCTTTCCCCAATTATTTCAATAATTCATTCTTTGTATCCCTACATGGAGATAAAATTTCAAAAGAGAGTAACAGGCCATGATCCATGAAAAAGAGAACAGGCCAAATAATGAAATCAAAGAGTTGTTGAAGAGTTTTTATATCTTTTCAGATCAAATGCCAGAAAAAAGGAAAATGAAATCATCTGAATAAGTGGAATTTGAGTGCCAAGCTACGAAAAAAATGTTAGGTGAATAAAAGTGAAGTAATATTGAATTAAAATATTTACTTTTCAGATGCTTCAAGAAGTGATTTTGTAAGTAATTCGCAGAAAAGCAAGCATCCCTCACGTTCCAAGAATGTGGGGTTTTCAAGTAATTACCCTTGCCAATCTCTGCCTAAGACTAGAAATCAGGGAGTCTCCACAGAGATGGTAAAGATTCACCTAAAAGGAAATGAAGCAGCTGAATCTGCAGTTGACACTAGAAGTGGGCCTGACACTGGTTCTAATGTTACAGTAGTCCTACAAAAAGCCTTCTCCAAGGAGGAGTCTGAACTACTCATTATTTGTTACATCGCAATGCTCATTGGAATAGGTAAGCAAAATTAATGATTAAGTCATGTGAAAAAATTCACTTCCTGTGGTTACTGCTTTAACACATCAGACTCCAGGAAGTGCCATTTTTACCAAGTGCATTGATTTTTTTTCTTTAACCAGTGGAACTTCTATAAATGCTGAAAGGTCCTAGTCTAAATTTATATGCTAGTGTGTGCTAATTGTCTTTTGAACAATTAATTCTAATTTCTGAATAGTTTTTTTAAATGCTTCTAATTCCACAACCTTGAGATTGAATGAGATTGAATATTCCCATATAAAATCCATAGATGAATAACCTTTTTTTTTTAATATTTTTCGATTATTTATACCTAACTTCTTCAGTGGTAAATTGAGTCAATTTAAATTTTCCCATTGATTAAATGACCTGGTGAAGTGAAGATTCCAAGTAACAATTTCAATGACATTAACTTGGATAAAGTGCAATCAAGACCCCAAGGAATATTACTGTTAATTGTATCACTCAAAAATCTATGAATTGTATAATTACTTCCTAATTAGGATTAAATGATCATGTTGGTTCCAAATGATTCAGTAGATTTGTTTCATCAGTGCCATCTATAATTCTTTAAAAGTTCTGTTAAGCTTTTATTTAAATTTTTAAAATCCTACAAAAACTGGAAAACATTTAGTTATTCATACTTCTTGTATTTTGTTTTTATGCTTGTATTTGTCATTTACACACAAAGATGATATGAGGGACTTTTTCAAGTACTGGCTGAAATTTAGATATACTATGACAGTCAATCTAGTAACTCTCAAAATTTGAAGCACACATTTTTTCTTTGCACTTCCCAATGAAATCCTGAGAATTTGATGAGATAGCAACAAAAACCACGGAAAGGATTTTCCTAGCAAAGTAGCATCTGAGCCTATGTAAGGATAAGACAGGTAAAGACTTAAAAAAAGTCTATCTGATTTATCATTTAAGATACCATTAATAACCTTGAAGTAAGAAGTTTCTGTAGAGTTTAAGGCCCCATACCAGAAAAAAAATTAATTTTGGAGTAACTATAAATAATCATATTTATGGTAAATAATGGTAAATAGGGGTAGTAAAATTGAGATGTCATAATTAAACAAAACAGGAAAGAAACTTTAAAATTAAATGTTTATTGCATATTCCCTTAAATTTGTCTCTTTCATGCATCATAATCCTATGTTTGCACATTTCAAACTAGTGCATATGTATAGTTTTATCATATTTTAACAGAGAATATTTTAAAAACTTATTATCTCTACTTTTTTTTTTTTTTTTTTTTTTTTGGTCAAATTTGTAAGGTAAAGGAAGAAAAGTTTAAAGGCTGGTCTTCAAATAGGTTCTTTATTTTGAAAAATATATATACTGAAATTGAAGTACTTATTTGGAAATAAAGATTCCATGATGCTTAGAAGAATTGATAGTCCTTTCACCAAACAACCAACCAAACAAACAAACAAACAAACAAAAACCTTATACTGAAAGGACGTTAATTGTGTGCATTTTCTGCAGAAAGTATTTCATCATAGTGGATAAAATTCTGGTTTCAAAGCAAAAAACACATGCTTTCAAATCTCATCTCTTAATTGATACTAGTCTGGTGATGTTAGGAAGTCCCTAAACTTTGAGGTGTTCTTCCTAGGGATCTTTTAAGTCTGTAAATTTCAGAGAAGGTAAAACCTAGGTTTTACTCATTTAATAATTCGTTGTAAATGAACCACAAGTTAAAAAATATAGCTTAAGACTCTATTTTCTAATTCCAGATATTATAAATAATGAAATGTATATTTTAAGAAAAACAAGGCTTTAAAAAACTATTTCAATATAACAAACATTCTTTATATCCCCACATGGAGATAAAATTTCAAAAGAGAGTTGGAGGCCATGATCCATGAGTTGTTGGAGATTTTTTTATATGTTAACAGATCAAATGCCAGAAATAAGCAAAATGAAATCATCTAAGTGGAATTTGAGTGCCAAGCTATGAAAAAAATGTCAGGTGGATAAAAATGTTATATTGAACTCAAATATTTACTTTTCAGATGCTTCAAGAAGGGACTCTGTAAGTAATTCTCAGAAAAGTGAGTGTCCCACGAGTTCCAAGGATGTGGGGTATTCAAGATACTACCCTTGCCAATCTCTGCCTAAGACTAGAAATCAGGGAGTCTCCACAGAGATGGTAAAGATTCTCCTAAAAGAAAATTACACAGCTGAAGCTGCAGCTAACACTAGAAGTGGGCCTGACACTGGCTCTAAGGTTGGAGTTGTCCTACAAAAACCAGTCCCCAGGAAGCGGTCTGAACCACCTGTGCAAAACAAGAAAGACAGAATACAGAAAAAAGGTAGGGTCTAATATTGTGACTTATTTTATATAGATTATTTGCTCCATTTCTTACATTCCAATGCTCATTGGAATAGGTAAGCAAAATTAATGATTAAGTCATGTGATAACAAAATTCACTTCCTGTGGTTACTGCTTTAACACATCAGACTCCAGGAAGTGCCATTTTTACAAAGTGTATTGATTTTTTTTCTCTAATCAATGGAATTTCTACAAATGCTGAAAGGGCCTAGTCTAAATTTATGTGGTAATGTGTGCTAATTGTCTTTTGAGCAATTAATTCTAGTTTCTGAATACCTTTTTTTAATGCTTCTAATTCTACAACCTTGAGATTGAATATTCCCAAATAAAATCTATAGATGAATAACCTTTTTTTTTTTTTTTTAATCTTTTTCCATTATTTATAGCTAACTTCTTCAGTGGTAAATTGAGTCAATTTAAATTTTCCCATTGATTAAATGAGCTGGTGAGGTGAAGATTCCGAGTAACAATTTCAGTAACATTAACTTGGATGAAGTACAATCTAGATACCAAGGAATATTACTGTTAATTGTATAAAAAATCTATGAATTTTATAATTATTTCATAATCAGGGTTAAATGATTATGTTGGTTTTCATTCAGTAGATTTCTTACATGTCCGTGTAAAATATCTGTTCAGATTTTATTTATACTGTATGAGGATGTATTCTGATGGAAGTGGATATCTTCAACATAGAGAAGAGCTAATCCAATTCCAATTGATCAATGATGGACAGAATCAGCTACACCCAGAGAAGGAACACTGGGAAATGAGTGTAAACTCTGAGCATGTTTTTTTTTTGTTTTGTTTTGTTTTGTTTTTGTTCCCAGATTACTTTTAGCTTCCGAATACAATTCTTCCTTTGCAACTACAACAACAAAATTCGGTTCTGCATATATATATTGTACCTAGGATATACAATAAGATATTTAATATGTATGGGAATGCCTGCCATCTAGGGGAGGGGGTGGAGGGAAGGAGGGGAAAAATTTGGAACAGAAGAGAGTACAATGGATAATGTTGTTAAAAAAAAAAAAATTACCTATGAATATGTACTGACAAAGAAAATGTTATAATTATAAACATTAATAAAAAATAAAATATATATATATTTGGAGAATGTTAGCAAACAAGCATGCAATTGCTAAATATGACAATAAATTAAATGAGACTGATTTTAATGTCAAAAAAAAAAAAAGATTTTATTTAAATTTTTAAAATCTAACAAATCCTGGAAAACATTTACTTATTCATACTTCTTGTATTTTGAATTTCTGCTTGTGTTTGTCATTTGCACACAAAGATGATATGAGGGATTTTTTTAAGTACTGGATGAAATTTAGATATACAATGACAATCAATCTAGTAACTCTGTCAAAATGTGAAGCTAGTGTGGTATGACTATTCTCTGCACTTCCCAATGACATCCTGAGAATTGGATGAGATTAGCAACAAAAACCATCTAAAGAATTTTCCTAGCAAGGTAGCATCTGAGCCTTTGTAAGGATGAGACAGGTAAAGGCTTAGAAAAAGTTTATCTGATTTAGTACTTAAGATACCATGGAGTAAGAAGTTTCTATAGAGTTTTAGGCCCCAAACCAGAAAAAAAAGTTTTTGGAATGACTGTAAATAATTATAATAATTATTAGACATGGTAAATAGTGGTAGTAAAATGGAGATGCCATAATTAAGCAAAACAGGAAAGAAACTTTAAAATTAAATGTTTATTCCATATTCCCTTATATTTGTCCCTTTCATGGATCATGATCCTATGTTTGCACATTTCAAATTAGTACACAAGTAGTTTTATCATAACAGAATATTTTAAAAAGTTATAATCTCTCCCCCTTTTTTTTTTTTTTTTTTTTTTTTGGCCAAATTTGTAAGGTAAAAGGAAGGAAAGTTTAAAGGTTGGTCTTCAAATAGATTCTTTATTCTGAAAAATATATATACTGAAATTCAAGAAGTACTTATTTGGAAAAGAGATTCCATGATGCTTAGGAGAATTGATAATCCTTTCACAAAAACACTTACACTGAAAGGATTGTGTGCCTTTTCTGCAAAAACTATTGCATCATAGTAGATAAAATGCTGGTTTCAAAGCAAAAAACACATGATTTCAAATCTCATCTCTTAATTGATAGTAGTCTGGTGATGCTGGGAAGTCACTAAACTTTGAGGTGTTCTTCCTAGAAATCTTTTAAGTCTATAAGTGTCAGAGAAGGTAATAGCCTAGGTTTTACTCATTTAATAATTCTTTGTAAATAAATCACAGATTGAAAAAAATCAGCTTAAAATTTTATTTTCTAATTCCACATACTGTGAATAATCATATATATAGTTTAAGAAAAAAAGGCTTTAAAAAAAAACTTTTCTCCAACTATTGAAATAGTTTCTTTGTATCCCCACATGGAGATAAATTTTCAAAAGAGGCCATGATCAATGAAAGGGAGGATAGGCTGAATACTGAAAACAAAGACTTGTTGGAGAGTTTTTTATATCTTAACAGATAGATCAAATGCCAGAAATAAGCAAAATGAAATCATCTGAATAAGTGGAATTTGAGAGCCAAGCTATTAAAAAAATAATGTTAGATGGATAAAAGTGATGTTCTATTGAACTCAAATATTTACTTTTCAGTTGCTTCAAGAAGGGATTCTGTAAGTAATTCCCAGAAAAGGGAGTGTCCCACAAGTTCCAAGAATGTGAGGTATTCAAGCAATTACCCTTGCCTAAGGGCAATCCCTGCCTAAGACTAGAAATCAGGGAGTCTCCAGAGAATTGGCAAAGATTCCCCTAAAAGAAAATGACACAGCTTAAGTTACTGCTGCTAACACTAGAAGTGTGCTTGATATTGGCTCTAAGGTTGGAGTTGTCCTACAAAAAGTAGTCTCCAGGAAGCAGTCTGAGCCACCTGTACAAAATGAGAAAGACAGAATACAGAAAAAAATTAGGGGTTAATATTCTGAATTTATTGTATAGAGATTATTTGCTCAATTTGTTAATATTCCAATGTTTATTGTAACAGGTAAGCAAAATTAATGGTTAAGTCATGTGATAACAAAATTCACTGCCTGTGGTTACTTCTCTCAGCAGATCAGACTCTAGGACGTGTCTTTTTTACCAAGTGCATTATTTTTTTCCTCTAGTTAGTATAACTTCTATAAATGCTGAAAGGGCCTAGTCTAAGTTTGTGTGCTAATGAGTCCTAATTGTCTTTTGTGCAATTAACTCTAATTTCTGAATTTTTTTTTTGTCCAATCCTAAAACCTTGAGGTTTGAATATTTACATATAAAATCCACATATAAATAACCCTTTTTAAAAAATCTTTTTAGATTATTCATAGGTAACTTCCTTTGTGGTAAATTTCAATTTATATTTTCCCATTGATTAAATGACCTAGTTAGGTGAAGATTCCCAGTAACAATTTAAATGATATTAACTTGGATGAAATGAAAACAAGACAGCAAGGAATATTATTTTTAATTGTATCACTCAAAAAATCTATGAATTATATAATTATTTTATACTCAGGGTTAAATATTTATGTTGGTTTTGTTTCAGTAGATTTGTTTGATCTGTGACATCTACAATTCTTTATAAGTTCTTCTAAGCTTTTATTTAAATTTTAAAAAATCTTAACAAATTCTGACATTTAGTTATACATACTTCTTGTCCTTTGTGTTTCTGCTTGTATTTGCTTGTATTTGTCATTTGTTCACAAAGATGATATGAGGGACTTTTTCAAGTAAGAGGTGACATTTAAGTATACAGTGACAATGTTCCCTTGACCAGTCAATTTAATAACTCTGTCAAAATGTGAAGGTTGTGTGGTATGACCTATTCTGCACAGAATCATGGTGCTAGGGACTCTGACAGGGTGGGTGAGCCACTGGAGATGGGGGTAACATAATGGGGGAGGCACCCCAGAGATAGGGAGGGGCATCTTGATAAGATACTATCTGATATTTTGATAGCTTGGAATGGGGAGAAGCATTCTGATATTCTAATGTATAAGATCTTTTATCTTTTTTTTTTTAAAATTTTTAAATTAATTTTATAATTATAACATTTTTTTGACATTACATATGTGTAGGTAATTTTTTACAACATTATCCCTTGCACTCCCTTCTGTTCCAAATTTTCCCCTCCTTCCCTCCACCCTCTCCCCTAGATGGCAGGATTTCCCATACATATTAAATGTGTTATAGTATAACCTAGATACAATATATATGTGCAGAACCGAATTTTTTTGTTGTTGTTGCAAAGGAAGAATTGGATTCGGAAGGCAAAAATAACCTGGGGAGAAAAACAAAAAATGCTAACAGTTTACAACTCATTCCCCAGTGTTAAGATCTTTTATCTTTATCAAATATTCTCAGGGTGGGTGAGCCACTGGATATGGGGGTAACATAATGGGGAGAGGCACCCCAGAGATAGGGAGGTGCATCTTGATAATAATCTATCTGATATTCTGATAGCTTGGAATGGGGAGAGGCATTCTGATATTCTAATGTATAAGATCTTTTACCTTTATGAAATATTCTGATTAAGAGGTAGAGGTAGTTTTGCAGGATTGATCAGAATAATTATAAACTGAGGCAGAACAATTAGGGAAACTGAGGCAAGACAGTTTAGGAAAACTGAGTCAGGATAATAAAAGAGAACTGTGGCACAACATTCCATACTCTCTCTCTTCAGAATATTCAAATTATTGAATTATTCCTCTAGAAGGTCTTAGCACCATAATTTTGGCCAACCCAAATAAAATAATAAATATAGCAAATAAAGCAAATAAATTAAACTAAAACTAGAAAAATTCAAAGACTTATGGCAAGGACAAGTCTCTCCCTGATAACCTCAGAGTTATTAGCATAAAAACAGCATTCCTCATTTACGGAGGCACACAAGCCTCCCTCTTGCAGAAATAGCAGGTCCTCTGCAGTTGGGGAGCATCTCAGCCAGAGAATCCACTTTGAGATGGACAGTTCACTGTGAGTTAAGTCTGTGATCATTTGTGAATTTAACTCAGCCTCTGCTTATATAACGAGTAGCAGTGCTCAAGACAGTCCTGCTGCCCATCCTAAGAGGAGCACCCCAATTCTGTCAGGGATTCCATAGAGGGGAAGAAGTAGGGCCTAAAGTAGGTCCACCTTTCCCTTCTCAATAGAACAGGAGCTGCTATTAGGAAAAAGCTTTCTGAGCAGAGTGTCAGAGTATAACACAGATCAAAGCAGGCAAACCCCGAACTTTTAGAGGCCTGATACAAAACTACAAGGTCCTTTTGAGAATGCTGAAGCACTAATTAAGGAACTGGGGTAACAGGAGTGGAGAAATAGATCAGAGAGTCTGCCAGTCCCAAGATAGGTGTCTTGGGATAATATCCAAATAATTTCCAACTCCATCTGAACTAATTAAATGGGGTGGGGCAGAAGTACCTAAGAAAAATACATCAATTTCCCCAGTTTCCTAACCAGTTTCTTTCTTCCTCCTTTTTTTTTTTTTTTTTTTTTTTTTGGTTTCTCATGGAAAAGAATTGTGAAATAACGATTCCACATATAAATCCCAAGAGTCAATCAAAATTCTTATACATAACAGACTAGTACAGTAAGTTTCCTAAAAATCCCTCAAACACACAGCAACAGTTACATAGTTTTAACAAATCCATGCCAAATTTTGAAGTCTCTTCAATAGATGACCCAATCAGAATTCCTAAATTCCTTCATATCAGTCCATCTGGGGTAAGGGACGAAGCTTCATTCAAAACTGTATCAGGCTGGGCACTGGTAGGAGACTTTCAGTCCATGCAAGGGATACATATGGTGTGGCCTGGCATGCTCACAATCAAAGCTGATTATGATCAAAGGTCCCAGAAGCAAATCAATACCTGTAATTTGACCTAAATCTAGAACAAAAAACACATTCTAACAAATAAAGGTTAGAATAGTTTGATACAAAATGTGAAGAGGCCAATATGAACTGACCAGCAGCTTTGTTTTCTTCATAGGACTGGAAAACGGCTGTCAGCTATAGTCCCATTAGATAAAACAGCAGTTATGCTTTTGTCCTTTTATTAGCTAGAAACCTTGAAAAAAACACAATATCCAGTAACAGATAGATGATCAGATTAAATACTTATTTGCCCACATATTTTTGATATAATGATTACATATAACCAGGTTGGATCAGCAAAGTATGACATATAACCAGATTGGAAATAGCAAGGTATGACATAATTGAATTGCATCAACAGTTTCTATTGATTATTGCTCTGATCATAGAAATCAGTCACAGGAGGAAAAAAAAAATGCCAGGGCACAACTATAACATAATATAAGCAGTTTAAACTTAACTTTCAGCAAAACAGGATAAAATTGCTTTAATTCATTTGTACTTTAGTTAATTGTTCCACTAACTGTGAGAGCATGGAGCTTTAAAACTCCCAAATAGCATTAACTATAAGCCCAAGACATTTTACTTCCAATAACAAATCCCATTAACCAAAGTTTCAGGTAAATCCTAAACACATATTTATCATAGCCTTATATTTATAAAAGTAAGAATTTCTCATTAAGTTCACTTCTTTCATATCTAAGACAGTTTCATAAATGAACAACATACATACAAATAATTTTGCTTTAAAATACTTAATACATAGACAAATATTCCAAATTGCATATTGTTCATAACAGAAATATTTTCAAAAGGACAAAGAAAAACTAATATTTTCAGAAACTCTTTAAATGACCTTGGATAGAATCAATTAAACTTATACAGAATACCCAATTCTACATAAACGAATCTGAAAGATTCTTTAAAATATCACTTAAACAGTAGAAGCAATTAATATTTGAACCAGTAAGGAGCTGTAGTTTGTTTAAAAATAAACAAGCCACAATCTTAATGGGAGGAGGGGGATTAGATTGTTCCTTTCCATGTGGTCACCTTTCCCCCATTCCACCATGTTCCCCACCCCAACTTCTCACAGCTAACTTTTTTAGGGTTCCATTTTCTACAGGATACACTCTGCCAACAGAATAACAGGCTCCAACCTCATGGGATATCTCTTTTTTCCACTGTAAATGGCAAATTCACTAGGGATTTGTGCCTTTTTGTTCCCTGTTTCTGAAAAGCCATTTTTCTCTCTTCCTCCTTCTCTCACATCATCTCTTCCTGTCCACCCCCTCCTCTCTCCTCCCAATGCCTACTTGCTCAAACCTTCTCTGACATACTTTAAACACTCCCAAACCAATAACCTTTCTAAATAAATGCTCCCTTTAAACTATTAATTACTTTTGCAAATCAATCTTTCTTGCACTGTCTTTAAAACACTTTTTAAAAAAAAACTTTAGTCTTCATGATTCCCAAATAACTTTGAACCAAAATTCACAAAACTTATACATATACCCAACAGAGCTTACAAATTTTTAAGGCATAACTCATAGTTTAGAAATCATCCAATACTTCTAGAAAGCAAGATACCATGTAAGTAGGGAGATACAAACACAACTTCAGAAGGTAAGTTACTGGCATTTTGTTTTAATGATCTATATTTTAACTTAAAATCCAATCAAATACAGCTTTAAATTCCCAATAATATAAAGCTGCTTTTCCTATCATATTTCAAATAATGAATTTCAGTAAACATCATAGGTTTTTGTTGTTTTTTTTTTGTTTTTTTGTTTTTTTTTTCTCTCTGGCCCCATGTGGCCATTATTCCCAATGGACTTTTCCTAAGCTCCAACTTTGGCCAGAGTCAGAGCCTTTAGAAAAGTCAGATCCTTCTTTACCTAATTAAAGGCATATGACCCCTTTCAGGCAAGTTGACAGAATTTCTTTAACAAGCTATTGTTCTTTTAATATTATACTTAAAGATAGCTAAATCTAGCCTGCATAGGCAACAGTAAAATTATTTCCCACAATTTTAAAACTGCCCAAAAGAATACTTAGAACAAATCTGGCATGCAAAGGCAATAGTAAACTTATTTCTACAATTTCAGAATCATCCTAAAATTCCTATTCAAATGTTGCCTCCAAGCTGGACTTTCAAAGCAATTAGCATAAACTCCTTTTGTTCTCTAGAGACCTTATCAGCCTAACCCAAGCCAAGCCAAGCCTGAATTTTAAACTACTTCAAGGAAAAACCCAAGTGCCAGTTTTAAAATACTTACAAATTAGTGCAACAAGTTAAAAGTTTAAAATCAAAATTTTATACTGAGTACAACATTGAAATAACCAATTCCCAAATTCCTTAATCATTGTTTTTAAACCTTTAGAAGAGCTCTTAACCAACGGGACAGACAAGTCACACAGAACAAAGAACACAAATCACACAAACATAGACTGTGCGGTTATAACATAAAACAAAACATTTAACTCACAGACTAGGGGCTGTCTGGAAACCTTAGAATCTAAGTCCTGAGGGAAGTTGTAGCTCAAGAGTCTTCCCTCCCAGAATCCAAACAGGAACCTTTTTAGGCTTCCAGGCCCATTCTGGTGCATTTCTCTGCCTTTACAGAGAAGGCCCAGAGGTAACATGCTAGTACCAAAAGGTACTCAAAACCAGAGAGTATCAAAAGGTACTCAGAACCATTGAGTGCCACATAGTGTTCTATTGGCACTTCTTAGAGTTGTATGGCATCAGCCCAACTAGATTTGCCAGCAGTTAGACCAGACAGAACACTTACCCTACAAGGATTTGAAACCAGATTCTCCCTTGGTCAAATGGAGGTGTCCACCATCAAGCATCAGACACAATTGTGGCTGAAAACTGCTCTATCGCAGAGGCTCTGGAAAAAATCCTGAGGGCCAGCCTCTCCCAGGCCAAGAACTCTGACCTCCAGCTGCTCGAGGCCCAAGGCAGAGACCCAAATGTGTCTATTCTGTAATCCTGCTCTCATTTTCTAATATCTCCCTGGAAAGCCTCCAAAAGGTAATGCTGGAGAAACTGAGGCAAGATAGAGATTAGAGAGTATTTAATATTTTATTAGAAAGGGAGAGATTTACTGGGACCGAATGGATCCAAGGTTTAGTCCCAGGGCTGAGTGAGACTATCATCTCCAAGAATCCAGCAAACAATCTTGAGTTCTCAATGACATATATACACGTGGCTCAGACATAGAAGGTAGATTGAGGCAGGGGCAGAGTCAGGGTGCTGAGAGCAGGACCAGGACTCTGATAGGGTTGAGGTGAGCCACCAGAGAGAAGGAGGACATAATAAGGGGGGAGGTACACTGGAGATGGGGAGAGGCATCTTGATAAGACAGTACCTGATTTTCTCATAGCTTGGGATGGGGAGAGGCATTCTGATATTCTAAAACCTTTTATCCTTATCAAATATTCTGATTAATAAGGAGGGGTGGTTTTACAGGATTGAGTAGAACAGTTATAAACTGAGGCAAAACAGGAAAACCCAGGCAGGACAATTTACAGAAACTGAGTCAGGGTTAATAAAAGAGAACTGTGGCACAACAGGTAGCATCTGAACCTATGTAAGGACATGAAAGGTAAAGACTTAGAAAAGGTCTATCTAATTTAACATTTAAGATATCATTGATAACCTTGGAGTAAGAAGTTTCTGTGGAGTTTTGAAAAATAGTATTTGATATGTATTATGTAATATAATTATGGCAATCATAAGGATAACATCCTGAGTTAGATTTCTATCATTACTCACAAGTTTATACCACAGCCTGCAGCACTATGGTTTACCTGAATAATCTCTCTCTAAATTAACAACAACAAAAAAAGACGGAAGAGTAAACTTAAAAAGTGTAAGGATGATGTTGTTCTTTTGAAGAAAATATTATAAAAACATTTTATTTTCTGTAGAACCCTCATTTTTCTCCAGGTGAAAATTCTTTACAATTTATCAGCAGAAAACCTTTAGGAGTGCTATTTTCAGTCAGCTTGCTAACAATTTTCTTCATGATTTTATTTGCTCAGTATGCCCCTGGGAGTGTTCTAGAAAGAGCTGCAAGACATAGGCTACGCTGGCATCTAAAAATCAAAACATACAAGGTGGTATTTTGTTGGGACAACATGAAGATAAGATTATATTATGTAGATCATGTGTTTTCTGTTTAAAAAATGAAAAAGAAAAATGGTATCTGGAAGCTGAAGAAATAGGGGATGGAATAGAGCCTATGATTAAATACATAGCAGAAAAAAAAATTGCATGAAGTCCTAGTGCTACTCACAGGACCTATAAGCAGTATCACAGAAGGGTTGCCTGAACAGGAAAAAAAAAATAAGAAATAGTATTGGAAAGGGAGAGAAGCCTTCAATGGACAAAGAGAGTGAACACAGTTAGCTATGTATGATGTAGAGTGACTGATTGGCTCTTAAGAATTATCTCTCTTAATACCCATCCAGCCTTTGCATTGTGTTTGGTTTTAGTAAAGCCAATGAGCTACTTTCAGTTTAGATATGGTTAGATATACAGATAACTACTTCTATGGTATGAGAAGGTGCCACATAATTCTTTTTGATGATAGAGAACTAGACCTCTGTTTTCATGAAATTGTCTCAGAATGGTAGAGCACTGAAAGTTTAAGTGCTGCTTTGTTCATAGTCTATTGTGGTTCACATTAGAACTCGAATTGGGACCTTCCTCATTCCTGATCTGCCTCTCATACTTTTTGATCTCTGTCATCCCTAGATCCTGAAAACTTGGGTTTATTTATGCCCTGTGTCTTTTTAGATAAAATGTAAAATAGAGAAAATGGTTATAAAATCTCATTGTTAAAAAACCTTAAGGAGCTGCTGATTAAAGGCTAGATTGTTCTGTTTCTGTTCAGACTTTTGTACTGTAGGCTGATGACAGTAAATGGTGACAAAAGTGAAAAAAAGAGCAGGCAACAGGAAGTGCCTGCTAACAGGTAGTGGAAGATGGCTTCCTTGGAACCAGGGGGAGAGAGCAAGTAAAGAGTCTCTTCCTTTCACACAGAATATGAGAAGCTCCAGATGTACTGGGAATACTTTGTTGCCCACTTTGCTGACCCTAGAATCCACTGAACTAGTGAAAGGATATGGGTGACCCAAGAATGAAACAGAAACTAAAAACAAAATTTTCCCCAATTGCTGGGGAAAGAGAGAGAGGAACCAGTTACCACTAATCATTCAGCAGATGCAGAATTGGGGGCTCCTAAAGCCCTGGACAGGAGGATTCTAACTCAGCTTTGAAGTTTTATGTCATACTGCTTGTTTTCTCTCTCCTTTTTCCACTAAAGTATTTTGGTCATTTTCCTTTGTTGTCCTGTCTTGTGTCCTTTCAGGCCATCTGATGAAATCTCTTTCTCATGTGTAAACTCCATAAAGCTTTTCTGAAGTTAGCTCATTTTCCTGACAGCGATTTCCCAATATCTCAATTTGTTGGATTTTTTGAAAAGTGTATTCATTACAAACATGATCAGCTAATGTAACAGAATACCTATTACATGACACTAAAATCCATCGTAAGTTTTTATGCAACTGAGACAAAATACCCATTTTTTTTCTGAATTTTTCATAAATTAAATACAGATCAAATGTCAAATAATAAAAAAGAAGTATATATAAATATTCATTTCCCCTAAGGTCCCATGAGTTCATTGGTCTAGATATTTTCGAAACTGATAATCTAAGGGTGACTTCCCATACCAAACAGTTATATACTGTCTACTTCATTAATTTCTGAGGTACAGAAAAATAAAATAATCACTTTAATGATTCCCTTTTTTTATTAATTTTTATAATTGTAACATTTTTGACAGTACATATTCATAGGTAATTGTTTTTTTTTTTTTTTTTTTTTTTTTTTTTTTTTTTTTTTTTTTTTTTTTTTACAACATTATCCCTTGTCCTTCCTTCTGTTCCGAGTTTTTCTCCTCCTTCCCTCTACCCCCTCCCCTAGATGGCAGGCATTCCCATACATATTAAATATCTTATAGTATATCCTAGGTACAATATATATGTGCAGAACCGAATTTTTTTGTTGTTGTTGCAAAGGAAGAATTGTAGTCAGAAGGTAAAAATAATCTGGCAAGAAAAACAAAAAAAAATGCTCACAGTTTATACTCATTTCCCAGTGTTCCTTTTCTGGGTGTAGCTGATTCTGTCCATCATTGATCAATTAGAATTGGATTAGCTCTTCTTTATGTTGAAGATATCCATTTCCATCAGAATATATCTTCATATAGTATCATTGTTGAAGTGTATAATGATCTCCTAATTCTGCTCGTTTCACTCAGCATCAATTGATGTAAGTCTCTCCAAGCCTCTCTGTATTCCTTCTGTTGGTCATTTCTTACAGAACAATAATATTCCATAACATTCATATACCACAATTTACCCAAATATTCTCCAGTTGATGGGCATCCATTCATTTTCCAGTTTCTAGCCACTACAGAAAGGGCTGCCACAAACATTTTGGCACATATAGGTCCCTTTCCCTTCTTTAGGATTTCCTTGGGATATAAGCCCAGTAGTAGCACTGCTGGGTCAAAGGGTATGCACAGTTTGATAACTTTTTGGTTATAATTCCAGATTACTCTCCAGAAAGGTTGGATTCTTTCGCAACTCCACCAACAATGCATCAGTGTCCCAGTTTTTCCACACTCCCTCCAACATTCATCGTAATTTGTTCCTGTCAAGTGATTTTCAATGAAGCACACACAAAATATACACATAGTAGCAAATATGTTTCACTTCTAGCATCATATAGGCTATCTTCCTCTACTGGAAATTAAACAGTCACATGTGCTCCACATGTCCATAGCCATTGAATCATTTTCTTCCTCAATCAGGAAATGCTGTGCACATAAATGAAGGGAGGGAAAAAAACAAACAAAACCACTAAGGCTAAATACATATTAGGCAAGTTGTCTGTCCTCTCTAGAAAGAGGATGACTTTTTTAGCCTAGTTGAAAGCATAAAAACACATTAATAAGCTCATTAGTTAAAATGTTTGTATTACTAAAGTATATTTGTTTTATGCTGTTAGGAAAGCAGTTGTTTTCCATTTCAAAATTCTATTCCTTCAATTTTTAGTATTTGAGTAGATTGACATATACTAAGGCTAACTTTATAGCTTATTATAGTACAAAATTTAAGACTTTTTTTTGGACTGATACATGATAAACTAATTTTGATTTTTCATCAATATCTGTGTAAAAAGCTTGGTTTTCCATAAATATTTAGTTACATATGTTGAAGGGACTTATATAAGTCAGTGATATTGAATTAATATTTAGAGATTTAGAATAGTTATGCTTTTTAAAATTACTTACAAAATTGAAAGGTTTTTCCATCATTCCTTAGATGTCCTTTATAGACCTTGTTTCTGGAAAGAATGGATCAAGAAATTTTTAAATGGATAAAGTGACAGATCACAGATATAGCAGTGTGTCAGTAGATAATGTGGGTACTGAGAGAAATGAAAATATATTATCAACTATTCATTCTGCATATGTACTTCTAAGTGAATGTATTCAGAACATTTGTTTCTAACCCTTTAGTTCTGTGATAACAGTGTATGTTACAGTTTTTAACTCTTATTTTGTATTTATGGAAAATATATTGCCTGAATTTGCCAGTATATTATATAATTAAAGAATTGTCCACCCTATGAACACTTGTTGAATTTATCCTGCTCATTGTTTGGAAGCTATGATGCTACATGAGAGGATTAACTTTGTAATTAACTCCCTGTGAACTTGACTATCAATTTCTTAAAATGACTTTTATGTATGTCACTGAAGAGCAACCAAAATTTGGTAAGTTTTATAATTTCATAATTCTTATAATAAAATTGGTAAGCTTTATAATTTCATAATTAAGGAAGAAAAGAAATATGTTACATTATCTTCATTCATCATCTTCTCTTTCCTTTACCTCATTTTTTATTGTACCTTTTGTGGAAGAATTTGATTTACATGCTGCAAATGGTATTATTCCTTGTTTACCCTTCTTTACAAGTATGAGAATAAGTATATTTTTCAAAAATTACAACTAATGTAGGATCCATCATGTAGTCTTCAGGTTTTTTTTGTTTGTTTGTTTGTTTTTTAATTTAGTACTTTGGTCACCTTATTTCAAATTGCATTTTTATACTTCCTAGACCTTTCCTTTTTTTTTTCATGTGCCTTCATCCAATACTGCATGTGTACTCCCAATTTAAAGTATTATACATGAACCAAAGGTTCATGTATAATAATTAATATATTTTATTTTATTATATATTATATAATTATTATATATATTTTATATATATATATATATATTATATTTCATATGCATACCACATATCTACTACTTGACTGTAGGAGGCAAAAATAAAAAAAGTTTTTTTGTCTCATGGAATTACTGCCTGTGAAAGTATACAACACAAAAACAGAAAAGTACCTGGTTAGGTAGGTAACACTTTCCAGGATTTGTTCCTTTGACATTGTTTTGAATGGGCTACAATTAGCTTAGTATATAAGGAATGTTATTTCTTAATCCTATTTTTAATGTTACTTTTAAATTTTTAAATGTTTTTCATAATTTAGTGTACTTTTGTCTTATTTTGTGTCTTATTTCAGGAGTTGAATCATTAGAAAATCCATGCATTAAATAATTGTGTCATATTCTGGTTTAAATGTTTATGTAGGTTTTGTTTAAACCACACATAAAATTCTTTAAAGGTTCTTTTAATCGTTTCCCCACTGAATTATTCTCCATGTTCATATTCTATCTAGCTCTCAGCTGATTTTTAAAGCGAATTTCATATTAACTATTGGAATATTATCTGTGAATCTTCGTTATATGTTTCCCTGATTTAATCAGAGTAGCTTATAGAATGACTGAAGTAATCAGAGCTCATTTATTTTATTTCCTTATTCCTTTGAGTCAGTCCTGGCCAGTGGATTCACTATTAAGATTTTATATTTTGTTCTGTGCTTTGAAATAATTAGATTGATTCTGTCTTCTTTAAAATTGATTTTGTCCTCTTTCTTCCTAAGTCATGATTTTTTTTTTTTATCTCTGAACTTATTTCAAAAAGTCCTGATTTAGAGAAATCCTCTTCTCTTGTTAATTACGCTTATATTCTTTTGTGAAAAATATCTGTTACTTTTGAAGGATGCATGTGATCTAGGATCTTCATATCACAAAAAATCCTTCAAGGATATTTGGCTTGTTATCCAAAGAAGTCTGTCTAGTCTCTAACCTTGCAGATCGACTTAAACAAAGAACATTTTGTTCCAAATGAGAAGCAAGGAGTGGTTGTTAACCCCTCAGTTCCAATTTCCAGTTGGTCATGTGGTCCTCATCCCCATGATGCTGACCACTCTCTTACCTATCTCATTGTTTTCCTCACCTCACCAACTCCCATTTATTCTTATCTTGTACTTCCCAAAATTCTGTTAAGGCAAGGAATCCCTAATTCATGTTCTTTGGTTTTTGAGAACGTCCCTTGACAATTTGTTAGTTACTGCTAGCCTAACTAATAAATTGGTCATGCAAAGATATGTTTCTACCATTTTATATTTAATTTTCATTGGTAATATTCTAAGCCAGATTAAATATATAAATCAAACTTTACAGCTTTCTGTACTTTGTTTCTGGGAAATGAGCATCTCACAAGAAACTTAAAATCTAACAGCAGATTGAAATTGCAAAATAATCAGATAAATGCAAAAGAAAGAAGTTTTTTACATTTTATGTCTTATCTCAAGATAGATTACACTAGCTAAAATTATATCTGTCATAACTGCTATTACTGTTAATGGGAAGAGGAGGGGATGATTTCATTCATAGAAGAAAAGCAATTCTAAATAAAATAATTTTCATTTAAATATTACTTTAGACTTGAAAAAAGAATTGAAACTTAAAGGAACATCAGATAGAAGTCAAGAAATTTTAAATAAAAGTGACCACAAACAGGTATGGAAAAGTGATACTGAAATTTTTGATATTTTATCATGCTAATTTTACTAGAAGTGTTTTTCAGAATTTAGTATACTTTTATATTTTTGTCTTATTTAAGAAGCTGAAATTTTCTTTGGAGTTATAGGGACCAACAGCAAAAGCCTAGCTATGTAATAACAGAGTAAAGTAGCAGTCCCAGGATAGTGTATTTTTGTACCTTTCTTAAGTGATAAAAGAAGTTAATTTAAACTATTTGATTATTTCATTGTTTTGCCCTAATTTGGCAAAATAATTGTGATAACAGAATTATCATAGATCTAGATGCATGTGAAAGAGCATCTTAGTCCTGATTTTTTTCTGATAGACAAGCTAAAATTTATTGTCACTGATGGCAAAAAAATAACCCGGAATGTCAATATCTAGAAATGTATGTCCTTTAGACAAATATACTAAATTCTATCAATGTATAAAAATATGTTAGTTATCTCATTAAAATGCCATAATAATAATATCTTAGATTGATGATCAAAATTAATGTAGTTTATCTTAGTCCCAAATAATCCTGTCTGCAGTATCCCTCAAAAGTAGTTGAAAATTTTCTGTCATTGAAAAATTACAACCCAAGTAAAGCAGCCCCCTGTATATTTGAACAACTCTAATAGTTGGGGGTGTTTTCTTATGATGAGGTTTCTATATTGTACAGCAAGGCTAATGATTCTGACTTGAAGAGTCAAGTTGAAGAAATCAAGACCTTCTGCATCCTAATCCCCTAAGTTTTTGATGACTATTATCCTAGCATCCTCTAAATTACCTTTTCTATAAACTAGACACTCCCACTTTCTTCCTGTGATATAAATCATGGCTCCCTTCCAAAATCTCTTTTAGTTCCTCTGGCCTGCACTTTTCCATTGAATAAGCATCATAATGTGGAATTATGAAGACAAAATAAAGGCCTGGCAAGTCTCACTAAGAATCCTCTTTTATTTTTGCTACAAAGATCACATTATCTCTTTTGATAGCCTCACCATATTAAACTTATGGCCCATTAGCAAATATTTCTACATCTTTCTATGAGAATTTCTATGAAAAATTGTTTTGTCCCCATTGTATAACATATGCAGCTTATTTTTAAAAATCCAATTCCAGTATTTTAAATTTGTCCCTTTTGAAATGTTCCTTGTTAGCACTATCTCATTGTTCTAATCTATAAAGATGCATTGGTATCTCAGTTCTGTAATTTATTTTATCTGTAGCCTTTACTAATCCCATGCCATTTACAAATCTAATAAGTATTCAATTTATCACATCATCAGTGTAAAATGTTAAATAGAATAAGTACCTATTGCCCTCCAGGAGGAATTAAGTGTTCTTTAGATCTGCCCAGGAAAAAAAGTCCAAATGTTTCTTTAATATAATTAACATTTTTGTCTTAATCCTCAAAGACCTTGTGAGAAACTTGTTGAAATCCAGACACACTGGGTTTTTGCCATTTTTTGAAGCTAGTGTTCTATTCTCTACTGATTAAAAAAAAACATTTTTTTTTGATAAAGGAAATGTGATGTATCTAGTATAATTTGTCATAATGAACACATCAATTTTTAATTACCCTCCTTAGAACCTTTTATGGGAAATATGCAGGAACATATAACTCAGGTTAGAATTTCTCAGGAATCAATAATATTCACCTTTTCTTATCCCATGGCAACTCCCTGGTAAAGTGTAATTACTCAAAGATTCTTCAGTTCAATGTGTAAATTTGCTGCAAGGTCTTGTGATGCTAGCCTGACCTCAGTGGGGATCATCTCAGGATGCTTCATGCATCTCCCATTAATGTCTTCCTTAACAGAAGAGTCCTAAAGCCCATATTTCAGATGCTTTCTGTAAAATAGAATCTGATCTCGAGTCTTTATCACGTTCACTTAGTTGGCACAACCTGCACAATCAAGGGACAAGAGAGGTTTGAAAAATGAATCAGGTCACACAGCCTTACCTTCCCACAGCATCTTTCTACAACTAGATTCCAATTCACAACCAGGGCATTCAATTCTATATCTTTCTGCCTGACACAGTTTAATCATTTATTTGAACTGTCATATCTCTGACCTAGAAACAAGAATTGAAATGACCATTCCAATGTGATTTCTTAAAAATTATGTACCACATAACTTGTTAATTGATCATAAAACTTTAATCTGAGTATTGCCCACATTGTACCACAATCATCGAGTCAGCAAATTGAATTGAGCCCTTTTGCATGAAAAGATTCTTTTACTTCCTCTGTGTTTATTGAAGAAAATAAGACTTTATCATGGCATAGGACATAAAGAACAATAAAGAATATGACTGCTTTAAAAGGCAATACAGACCCTAACAATGAATGTCTGTAGCTGAAACTCACTGTCAACTAGTTTTGGTTATTTGGATGAGATTCCTGTCCACTTGTAATGCATTCATTTTCTTGATAGATCTGTATATTTAGAATATAGTGAAAATCAGACAAAGTGTTGCCATCTTATTTAAATTGTGACTTTTAAAATGTTCAGTTTTGGGGAAATGATATTCAAGGTAATTTAAAGTAGTTTACTTTGGTATAAACAACTAAGTGTTATAGTGGATAGAGTTTCAGTCCTGGAGTCATGAAGATTCATCTTCATGAGTTCAAATATAGTTTCAAATAATTATTAATTATATAACCCCATTCAAATTATTTAAACCTTTTTGCCTCAGTTTCCTGATGAGTAATGTGAGCTAGAGGAGGAAATGGAAAATCATTTCAATATCTTTGCCAACAAAATCTCAAATAGGCTTATGAAAAATCAGACATGACTGAACAAGAGAAAAAAAAAAGTTCATTGTGGTCATTTGCAAATGATAAAATGTGATTCTGTCATGTAAACATTTTTAAAAATACAATTTATTCCCAAATACCATAGATAGGCATCATTACTGTGGTTTGTCCCATGTAATTATGGAAATATAATTCCAAATCATCTTAACATTTGAAGGAGTGTACTGGGTCAGAGAATAGTCTTACTATTTTGAAAGGGCAATTGCTAAATTCCTATTCCTATTCCACGATACCCAAGTGCTTAAGTTATATATTGTAATCATTTCTTATTTCTTGTTCTGAATTATATTCAAAAACTATTTGCCTTCTCTTGCCCATTCCTAGCCTCTAATTTGTAAAACAGAGAGAGATTATTTGCACTGGAACCAATTTCATAAGGGGACAATCTATACAAGTCTATGTTTTGAAAATTTAGTTGTTTTAAATCATATTCTAATTAAGTAATAACTTAGAGTTGCTGTTTTTACACTTATTTTGACCTTTAATTTAAAGAAATTTAAAAGTGAGGAATAGGAAAAATATATAAATGTAGTAAAGGATTTTACTAGTTAAAAAGAGTAGTGAATTTAATTTTTTTTGTGCCATCCCAATGTTATATTTTACTTGTTTTATAGCCTAAGAATGATAAGCCAGAAGTTGAATGTACTTGCAATATAAATGAAGAGGATATTGCTTATGATGCAAAAAATATACAAAGAGCTGACTCAAAAATTGCTATAAATGAAATGAAGGAAGATGAAATCATCCAAGAAAAAAAGCCTGAACTTTATGCTGCAAGAAAATGTAAGGAGAAAACAAAACATAAAGAACCCTTATTTGAGAATAATCATCACAGTGCTAGTAATTCTACAAATGAGTCAAGACATCAGAGATACTCCCTTCCACATAGGATCAAAATCTCAAAAATGCACCTGGACAAAGAATTAAAGCAAGATACACAAAGATTGAAATATGAGTTTGGAATATTGCAAGCAGAGTCCCTGACTTTTGAGAGAGAAAAAATACCACCACAAAAAAAGGTAGCTTTCACCTCCTGGCACTCTATATTCTATTTAATTTTTCTTCTTCATCAATCATCCTGTGGAATTGGTTTTTCATATGATGAAAATGCTATGTTGAAGTGCTTACTATTTGTATAATGCATATTGAAAGTTGTGTTAAAAAAATATCCTGAAAGTTTTTTTTTTTTTTATTTTATATAGATATCTTTATATCTAAATTATTCCATCAATTTCAAAGTATTTTGCATGTAAACAAGAAACTTTCTAAATCAGATATAGAAATTGGAATATTAGACTAGGTAGCCAAAAAACAAGGATAACCCTAAAGAAAATTAGGACATAGACCTAAAAGAAATGTAATGAACTCAGATTCTCTTTTATGAAAATCCTTGTAATTGACATCGGAAAGAATTTTGCTTTCTATGGACATTTTTATTTTCTTAGTCAAATGTTGTATTGTGTATTGTGTTGTGACTTAAAATACTAAAAAAATATTGAAAACATAAGCTAATTTTGGAAAATTTGTCACAAATGCATCTGATTGAAGTAATACTTGTTTCTAAGATGGTGATCTGATAAGTCATCTTTACTGATTTTACTATAATCATTATTTTTTTTTTTGCTTTTCAAATCAAAATTAAACACAATTTTTCTAATTAATCACTTAATATCACATTTCCAAAGGGCATTAATATGCTATCTCTCTATTTATCCCACAACTAATAAATTGTAGAATTGGGACTTAGATCTTGATCTTCTGACTTCAAGTTCAGTTATCCTTTTCTTGCATTTAATTATTTTTCAATATATTTTTTCATTTGCTGTAGATGTTTGTTAAATTAACTGGCTTAAGATACTATGAAACTAGCACAGTTCATTTATTGAATTTTATGTTTTGGGGAAGGAATATTGACAATCATTGAATCAAGACCCATTATGCTATGAATGAGAAATTTTAGGTTCAGGAAAGTTAGATTGCATGGCTAGGGTCTTTTGGCTCATCTATACCTTAATGTGTCTATCTTATAATTATCTCTTCACAGTAATAACTGAAGATATAATACAGGATAGTGGATAGATATTCAAACTCATTCAGTTAAATTTAAATTTAAGTGCTGCTTTTAACATGTACTGGCTATGTTACCCTGGGGCAAGTCCCATTGATCTTACCAGCCAATTGATACTAGGAGCAGAGGTTGATCTAACTTTGTGGAGGGAGTTTCCTCATTTGACATTATTCACACTGATTAACTCACAGATCCTGTCCAAAAATAATGAGAGTAATATTTGTATAACTCTCAAATTACAAAGTCATCTCATTTGATCTTTATTACTATTCCTATGAAGGGGTGTGACCCATATTCATGGACAAATCAATAGAAGTGCAGAAAATATAAGTGACTTTCCAAAATGGTCAATTTGATATTTAAGCTTAAAGCTTCCAATGATAAACTCAATGTTAACTCTAAAATATATATAAACTACTAAATAATGCCATGTTAGAATATAGGGGAGCTGTTGGAATACAGGGAGTCACCTGACAATGGCTGCTTAAGATCCAACCCAGACCAGCAGAATGGATCTCCTCTTGTGAGAGGATGATACAAGGAGGCTGAGACTTAGTTGCTATTCTCTGACCTCTCTGAGAGGCCGTTGTGTTGTCTGACCTCTCTCTTCTTCCCTCTGCCTCCAATTTATCTCATTCCCAGTCTAAAACACCTATATCAGCAAAGGATGCCTTGAAACTCCTTCAGTTGTTATGATCCACAGCTGTGGAGGCTCTCAGAGAATTGACCTGTCCCATAACAATGCCACTTGATTCTGAATCAGATGTGGGGACCTCCATCCAATGAGCTGGCTTCTGCTACTAGGTTATGATTTTGTCCAAGTTACTTAATGCATCTGTGCTTCAGGTTCCTCATCTACAAAATGATAGCATTAGATTAAGATATTTTTTCCTAATATTTTTTCTATCCTAAAAAGATTATGCTTCTGTGAATTTGCACAGAGAATAGCATTGGTTTTCCATAAGGTAGCAGTCACAGTGCCTAAATCTCATTCTACTCAATTTCCTGTGTTATTAAGCCAATATTTCAGGGATGACCTTCAATTTTTGGGGGGGGCTTTTATTTATTATTTTACTTTTTAAACTTGACAGTAAGGAATAAGAAATGAGAAATGGAATGGGAAACAACCCTCACATGGTGGGAAATAAACTTGATCTATTGGTTCATTGTGGGGACATGGTGGAAAAGGCCAAAAATAAATAATATATTATGTCTCTTTGTTCCTGTTTGCTTGTTAAAGGAGAGAAATGAGAGAATATGAAAAAAGGATGAGGAAACAAAATGAGATAGTTATCATTTTGAAATTTCAGTCAATTTTTCTGCTTTCAAACAAAATGCATAAAATTATGACCATTTTTATATCCAAAATAAAAAATGGAAATAATATATATTGAGGATAATGTGTATTTAAAAATAAAAGTAGAAAAATTAAAGACAGCAATATATGCCAATATCTGATAGTAAGCCAAGAAGATCTAGTTCAAGTCCAACCTCTGCAAGTAATTTAATTTCTGTGTTCTAGACATTGGCAGCATTGGTAGGGAATTTTCTTTTCAGGTTACTCCTTGCACTAGTTAAATCACTTGTACCAAGTAAGCATATAAATGTGTATGTATAAAACTGTGTGTATATGTTTACATACACAGAGATACACATCAATAAAGTGACAATAATACTAAGTTTTATTTTTAGGTCGAAGAGGAAAAACAAAAGCATCTACACAATGAAATAGAAACACTGGAGAGAAAACATGGTGATAAATCAACTGAAAACAAAGTTAATGGTATGGAGATCCATCAGCATGGTAAAGATGAGGAAAATAAAATTCCTGAGGAAGAAATTCCAATAACATGCATTTCTTCCAAGGAAAATTTAGCACCTGTACACCATGTTTTAAAGGGGTAAGTTTGTCAAAATATTTAACTGTAGTATTATTATCAAATATTAACATTCATGGTATGTTCAGTTTGCTCTAAAAATCTAGATTCAGATTCACTGTGCATCCACTTGTTTTTTGTCGGGAAAGAAATCAAGGTCTCATGAATGGATATTGTTCTATTGATATAAGTATGTTCTCTTATTTTGGAATTGTTACATCAGTTTCTATTGAAAGAAGGTAAGTGGCCTTTGATGACATCCAAAAGAATAGCATATAAGATAAGATATAGGTGGCCCTTGCCAGAAAAAAAAAAAGAAAAAAAAAATATATATATATATATACACACATATATATAAAAAGTGCTAATGAGATATAAAAATAGGCCTACAACTACTCCAAAAATAAGATGGGTTCCCTTAGTCATTAAAAAAGTTCCCCATCTGTAGAAATGTTAAAGAATGAAATCAATTTAAGTGCTTTTCATGGGCTAAACATTGGTGATACCTTCCCCCAAAGTCAGACAATCTAGATGATCATGAAAAAGCTCATACTTTTAATTGCAGACATTCAAATCATTAAAAAGTGATCAACACTCCACCATGTAAGATGGGTCTGAGGGGAGATAGGTTACTGTCATTTCAGGATGGCACAATAAAAAAGGGGAATTGACAGAAAGGTAGAGAGAAGTGCTCACATAGTCATTGTTTTATAAGGCCTTCTAGTGCTCATATGGCTTCTGGACAGACTGAGGAAGAGCAAAAAGGCAGGCGACTGTTAACTGCTGCCCCATCTAAAAAAGTCTTAGGACCATTAGGTGATAGATGAGACGCAGGAATATGGTAAAGAGGGTTCACAATTCATGTTGGGACTGTACTTACTAGAAGACCTCTAAAATTCCAACTTATGAAAGTTGAATGGGAAGTGTTCTGGATTAACATTTAAAAAGTAGAGAATGCTTAAAAAACATGCCAGTATTTATTTAATTGACTTGAAAACTAATTAACTAATTTAGATGCTTTTTAGTAGAATCTCTAAGTATTACCATCATGCCATCTGCAAAGAGTGATAATTTGGTTTCCTCATTACTTACTCTAATTTATTTGATCTCTTTCTCAACTCTCATTTCCGAGGCTAGAATTTCTAATACAATATTGAATAGTAATGGTGATAGTGGGCAATCTTGTTTTACTCCTGATCTTACTGGGAATGGTTCCAGTTTATCCCCATTACATATAATGCTTACTGACAGTTTTAAATATATGCTCCTGATTATTCTAAGGAATAATCCATTTATTCCTATACTCTCAAGTGTTTTTAGTAGGAATGGATGTTGTATATTATCAAATGCTTTTTCTGCTTCTATTGAAATGATCATATGATTTTTGTTAATTTGGTTAGTGATATGGTCAGTTATACTAGTAGTTTTCCGAATATTGTACCAGCCCTACATTCCTATTTGGTCATGGTGTATTATCCTGGGGATGATTTTATGTAGTGTTTTTGCTAATATCTTATTTAAGATTTTAGCATCAATATTCATTAGGGAGATTGGTCTACAGTTTTCTTTCTCAGTTTTCAATCTACCTGGTTTAGGTATAAAAGCAATTTTGTAGGACTCCTTCAATCCCTATTTTTTCAAATAGTTTATATAGTATTGGAATTAATTGTTCTTTAAATATTTGGTAAAATTTACATGTAAATCCATCTGGTCCTGGGAATTTTTTTCTTAGGGAGTTGATTAATAGCTTCTTTTATTTCTTTTTCTAAGATGGGACTGTTGAACCAATTTACTTCTTCCTCTGTTAATCTGGGCAAGGTATATTTTTAAAGGTGTTCTTCCAAATAATTTAAGTTAGTATTGGCATAAAGTGAGGCAAAGTAACTCCTAATTATTGCTCTAATTTCCTTTTCATTAGTGGCAAGTTCTCCCTTTTCATTTTTAAGACTAACAATTTGATTTTGTTCTTTACTTTTTTAAAATCAAATTTACTAAGGGTTTGTCTATTTTGTTTTTTTATAGAACCAACTCTGTTTTATTAATTAATTCATGTTTTTTTTTTTACTTTCAATTTTATTAATCATTTTATTTTTAGAATTTCAAGTATAATGTTTGTCTTGGGTTTTTAATTTGTTCCTTTTTAGCATTTTTAGTTGCAAGCCCAATTCATTGACCTTCTCTTTCTCTATTTTATGCAAGTAGGCCTCTAGAGATATAAAATTTCCCTTCATTCCTGCTTTGGCTGCATCCCACACATTTTGGTATGATGTATCATTATTGTCATTTTCTTGGGTGAAGTTATTATATCTATGATTTGCTGTTTCACTTAATAATTCTTTAGTATGAGATTAATTAGTTTCCAATTATTTTTGGTTTATTTTCCCCAGGTTTTTTTTTTTTTTTTTTTTTTTTTTTTTTTTTTTTTGTAATGTAATTTTCATTGCATTGTGGTCTGAAAAGGATGCCTTTGCTATTTCTACCTTACTGCATTTGAGTTTGAGGTTTTTATGTCGTGGTATGTGGTCAATTTTTGTATAGATTCCATAAACTGCTGGGAAGAAAGTGTACTCCTTTCTGTCTCCATTTATTTTTCTCCAAAATCTATCATATCTAACTTTTCTAGTATTCTATTTACCTCTTTGACTTCTTTCCTATTTATTTTGTGGTTTGATTTATCTAAATTTTCTTCTAACTCTCTTGTGAGAGCCTTTTGAATTTTTTCTATGAGAGTTTTGTGTGTTGAGGACCAGATCATATCCCCTTTTAGGGATTCATCTGGAGACAGTCTGTTTTTAGTCTCCTCAGAGTTTAAAGTCTGTTCTCTATCCATATAGAAGCTATCAATAGTTAGAGTCCATTATAATTTTTTGCTCATTGTGTCAAAGAAGAATCAAAACAAATAAGAAAAAAAGTGCAGTCTGTTTTTGTTTTTTTTTTGAGGGGGGCGTCGATGGTATTATAGAGCTTCCTCTATTGACTGCAGGGGGCACCAGTGAAGCACAAGCAGTACAGCAGTGGCTGCACTATGTCTGTGCTCTGAGACTCTGAGACTCTGAGAGCCTTCTGAGAAACTCCAGGTGGGTGTGGCCAGGTCCTGAGAGACCCTAGCTTTTGGGGGTTATATTCTTTACCCACTGTGTTTTTAGTTTGTCTCCTTGTCTACTGGCTTGCTGCCAGGGCAAAATAGCCAACACTGTAATAAAGCTCTCCCCACAGAATTGACTGAGATAATACCCCAGCCCCCTCCTATCTGCTTATCTGTGAGATGCCTGATTTAGTCTGTTTGCTGTGCTGCTGCAGCTTGCCTTCAGTTTCTGGCCAATCTAGCAGTCCCTACTCTTGAGCAAAAACAGATCTTTTTCTGGTGAATTTTAAGGATATCTTCTCTTGGTAATTATTTGTGTTTTGTTTTGTTTTGTTTTGTGTCAAGCACTAATAACGAGGATTGTCATGAAATAAATTCTAGAGAAAAGACAGAGCTTAAGTAGATGTGTGTGTCCTCTCTGCCATTTGGGCCGGAAGTCGCCCCATACATCTTTGAAATTCAGAGAATTATCTTTTCTTCCTAAGCCCTCCCCTCTTGTGAATATCCCTTTTATCAATGACAGCACCTTCTTCCAATTCACTCAGGACTGCAAGCTTAATAACATCCTTAACTCCTCCTTTTGATAATGACAAATTTTCTGCCTTTCTAGCATCCCTTATAACAGTCCATTTCTGTCTAATAACAATCATCAGTATAATGCAAGCATTCTTTCCCTCTTGTATTATTGCACTTGCCTTTCTCTTTCTTTTTCTGAATGAAAATCTTCCACACACTAATCCATTCTTCAAAGCTGCCAAAATGATTTTCTTCAAGCATAAAACTTGTCATGTTATTTTGCCTTCTCCTTTAATAGTATTGGCTCCCTATCACCTTCAAGATCAAATATAAACTCCTTTTCTTCCCTCTTAAAAGCCATTACAACCTGTCCCTTTCCTGCTTTTCCAGTTTTCTCACACTTATCACTCCCTAACTCTGAGATCCAGCTATACTGGCCTACCTGCTATTCTTTTTATTTGTTTTAAGAGTATTTTCCCCTGTGGTTAAAAAAAAAATAAAAAAAAAAATAAAAGACTTGTTTGAGCATTCATTTTTTAAACATTTTGAGTTCTAAAATTTCTCTCTTCCTTTTTTATTCCCTTCCTCCCTAAAGGAGTAAGAAATTTGATATTGATTATGTAGGTAATATCATGTAAAGTATATTTCCATATTAGTTATGGTGTGAGAGAAGAAAAAACCTAAGCAAACAAACAAAAACATGAAAAATCTAAGGCTCCATCAGTTTTTTCTCTGGATATGAATAGCATTTTTCAGTCTTTTGAGATTACCTTAGATCATTGTATTGCTAAAATGAGCTACGTTATTGATAGATGATTATCACCCCATATTGATATACAGTGTGCTAATTCTGCTCACTTAATTTTTTTATCATTTCATGTAAGTCTTTCCAGGTTTTTCTGAAATTTGACTTCTTGTCAATTTTCAGTCCCTTTAGTAACTAAATGACTGCTTTTCTTTTTCTGATTCCCAGATATTTGATATGTAGCTTGCTTTCATGAATTTTTACCCATTTAGAACGTAAGGACCTTGAAGGCAGGGATTAGTGTTTTTAACTTTGTTTATATCCCCATGCTTAGCACAGTACTTATTGCATAGGAAATACTATATACTAATTTACTAATAATAGCTTACTTATTGGGTGTTCTAAAGTATACAATAATAGCTTATAAACAACATGCATAATCTCCCTTGATTTTCCTATAGAAATACATTTTTTTATTTTTTTAAATTAATTTTATAATTATAAAATTATTTTTGACAGTACATTATCCCTTGTATAAATTTTTCCAAATTTTCCTTTCCCTACCTCTACTCCCTCCCGTATGTGACAGGCAATCCCATACATCTTAAATGTGTTATAGTATAACCTAGGTACAATATATGTGTGTAAATCCAATTTTCTTGTTGCACATTAGAATTGGATTCCGAAGGTATAAGTTACCGGGGTAGAAAGACAGTAGTGCTAATAGTTTACATTCAATTCCCAGTGTTCCTTCTCTGGGTATAGCTGTTTCTGTCCATCATTGATCAACAGGAAGTGATTTGGATCTTCTTTATGTTGAAGATATCCACTGCCATCATAATATATCTTCATATAATATTGTTGTTGAAGTATATAGTGATCTTCTGGTTCTACTCATTTCACTCAGCATCAGTCTCTCCAAACCTCTCTCTATTCATCCTGCTGGTCATTTCTTATAGAGCAATAATATTCCATAACATTCATATACCATAATTTACCCAACCATTCTCTAATTGATGGACATCCATTCATGTTCCAGTTTCTATCCACTACAAAAAAAGCTGCCACAAACAAACATTTTGGCACATACAGGTCCTTTTCTCATCTTTAGTATTTCTTTGGGATATAAGCACTGCTAGATCAATGGGTATGCAATTTGACAACTTTTGGGGCATAGTTCCAAATTGCTCTCCAGAACGGCTGGATTCTTTCACAACTCAACCAACAATGTGTCCCAGTTTTCCAACATCCCCTCCAACAATCATCATTATTTGTTCTTGTCATCTTAGCCAATCTGACAGGGGTGTAGTGGTATCTCAGAGTTGTCTAAATTTGCATTTCTCTGATCAGTAGTGATTTGGAACTCTCTTTCATATGAGTGGATATAGTTTCAATTTCATCATCTGAAAATGGTCTGTTCATATCCTTTGACCTTTTATCAATTGGAGAATGGTTCGGTTTCTTATAAATTAGGGTCAGTTCTCTATATATTTTCAAGGTGAGGCCTTTATCAGAAGCTTTAACTGTAAAAATGTTTTCCCAATTTGCTACTTCCCTTCCAATCTTGTTTGCATTAGTTTTGTTTGTACAAAAGCTTTTTAATTTGATGTAATAAAATTTTTCTATTTTGTGATCAATAATGATCTCTAGTTCTCTGGTCATAAATTCCTTCCTCCTCCACAGGTCTGAAAGGTAGTCATGAATTCCTTCCTCCTCCACAAGTCTGAGAGGTAGACTATCCTCTGTTTTTCTAATATATTTATGATCTCATTCTTTATGCCTAAATTATGGACCCATTTTGATCTTATCTTGGTATATGGTGTTAAGTGTGGGTCCATATATAATTTCCATACTAATTTCCAGTTTTCCCAACAGTTTTCTTTAAATAATGAATTCTTATCGCAAATGTTTGTATCTTTGGGTTTGTCAAACAATAGATTGCTATAGTTGTACCCTATTTTGTCCTGTATACCTAATCTGTTCCCCTGATCGACTAGTGTATTTCTTAGCCAATACCAATGGTGACTGCTTCTTTATAATATAACTTTAGATCAGATTCAGCTAGACTACCTTCATGTGACTTTTTTTTTCTTTAATTCCTTTGAAATTCTTGACCTTTTAATCTTCCATATAAATTTTGTTGTTATTTTTTCTAGGCCACTAAAATAGTTTCCTTGGAGTCTGATTGGTATAGCACTAAATAAATAGATTAGTTTGGGGAGTATTGTCATCATTATATTCGCTTGACCTATCCACAAACACTGAATATGTTTCCAATTATTTAAATCTGACTTTATTTTTGTGGCAAGTGTAATTTTGCTCATATAATTCCTGACTTTTCTTTGGTAGATGGATTCCCAAATATTTTATACACTTGACATTTGTTTTGAATGGAATTTTTCTTTGCATCTCTTGCTGTTGCATTTTGTTGGTGATGTATAAAAATGCTGAGGATTTATGTGGATTTATTTTGTATCCAGCAACTTTGCTAAAGTTGCGAATTATTTCTAATAGCTTTTTAGCAGAGTCTTTGGGGTTTTCTAAGTATGCCATTATATCATCTGTAAAGAGTAACAGTTTGATTTCCTCATTACCTACTCTTATTACTTTAATCTCTTTCTTGACTCTTATTGCCGAGGCTAGCATTTCTAATACAATATTGAATAGTAATGGTGATAGTGGGCAACCTTATTTCATTCCTGATCTTATTGGGAAAGGTTGCAGTTTATCTCCATTACATAATATGCTTACTGATGGTTTTAAATATATGCTCCTGACTATTTTAAGGAATAGTCCATTTATTCCTATACTCTCAAGCGTTTTTAGTAGGAATGGATGTTGTATTTTATCAAATGCATTTTCTGCACCTATTGAGATGATCATATGGTTTTTATTAATTTGATTATACTAATTATATTAATAGTTTAATATTAAACCAGCCCTGAATTCCTGGTATAAATCCTATTTGATCATAGTGTATTATCCAGGGGATGATTTTCTGAAGTCTTTTTGCTAATATCTTATTTAAGATTTTAGCATCAATATTCACTAAGGAGATTGGTCTATAGTTTTCTTTCTCAGTTTTCAGTCTACCTGGTTTAGGTATCAGTACCATGTCTGTGTCATAAAAGGAGTTTGGTAGGACTCCTTCATGCCCTATTTTTTCAAATAGTCTATATAACATTGGAGCTAATTGTTCTTTAAATGATTGGTAGAATTCACACGTAAATCCATCTGGTCCTGGGGATTTTTTCCAGGGGAGTTGATTAATAGCTTGTTCTATTTCTTTTTCTGAATGGGACTATCTCCTCCTCTGGAAGGCTTCTAGGCTTCTAGGCTTCTAGGAAGCCTATATTTTTGGAGGTAGTTATCTGCAATGGTCCAGTCTAGCTCCTCTGAAGGGTTCAGAATAAGTTCTTAAATGTGAAGGTCTGGGCTAGCTCCTCTGAAGGGCTCAGAATAAGTCCTTGTTGGGATAAGCAAAAGTCCTTGCCCCACATTGTGGACGCCAATTTGTAACGTGCTGTTGTCTCCAGAAGCTACTGATTGCTCTCTGGGAGGAGATCTGTTATGTCAACTCAAATCTCTCAGACAGATTCTTCTTCTTGTAGAGAACCTTTGTATCCACTTCTTGTAGAGAACCGTTGTATCCAGACAGTTGCCGTTAACTCTGGTCCAGAGTAGTGATTTCCCTCTTTTATCCTCCCAGAAAATGGGTGTGGGATAATGCAAGGGCTTCTGGGAAAAATTACTTCAACCAATGAACTTGCTCCTCCTAAGCATGCAAGCTCTTCCCCAGAAATAAAACTCCCAGTCATGGCCAGAACTAGAGAATTGTCAAGTACCAACTTAGCACTTAGTAAGAACCTAACAGTCATCCATTTCACTTAAATTATCAAATTTATTGGCATAAAGTTGGGCAAAGTAACTCCTTATTATTTCTCTAATTTCCTCTTCATTGGTGGAAAGATCCCCCTTTTCATTTGTAAGACTAACAATTTGATTTTCCTCTTTCCTTTTTTTTGATCACATTTACCAAATATTTAACTATTTTATTGGATTTTTCATAAAACCAACTCTTTGTTTTATTTATTAATTCAATAGTTTCTAAACTTTCAATATTATTGATTTCTCCTTTTAATTTTAGAATTTCAAGTTTAGTTTTTGGTTGGGTGTTTTTAATTTGGTCTTTTTCTAGCTTTTTAAGTTGCAGGCCCAATTCATTAATCTTCTTTCTCTGTTTTATTCAAATAAGCCTCTAAAAATATAAAATTTCCCCTTATTACTGCTTTAGCTGTATCCCACAAATTTTGGTATGATGTCTCATCATTGTCATTATCTTGGGTGAAATTATTAATTGTTTCTATAACTTGCTGTTTCACCCAGTCATTCTTTAAGGTGAGATTATTTAGTTTCCATTTACTTTTTGGTCTATTTACCCCTAACTTCTTATTAAATATAGTTTTTATTGCATTGTTATCTGAGAAGAAGGCATTTACTATTTCTGCCTTCCTGCATTTAATTTTGAGACCAATATATGGTCAATTTTTGTATAGGTTCCATGAACTGCTGAGAAGAAAGTATATTCCTTTCTATCACCATTCAGTTTTCTCCAAAGATCTATCATACCTAGTTTTCTAATGTTCTATTTACCTCTTTAATTTCTTTTTTATTTTTGTGGTTTGATTTATCTAATTCTGAGAGTGCCAGGTTGATCTACCACTATTATAGTTTTGCTGTCTATTTCTTGTTGCACCTCACTTAACTTTTCCTTTAGGAAGTTAGATGCTATACCACTTGGTGCGTATATGTTTAGTATTGATATGGCTTCATTGTCTATGCTACCTTTTAGCAGGATATAGTTTCCTTCCTTATTTCTTTTAATTAGATCAATTTCTGCCTTTGCTTGATCTGAGATAAGGATGGCTACCCCTGCTTTTTTTGGCTTCACCTGAAGCATAATAGATTCTACTCCAACCTTTTACCTATATGTATCTCCCTACTTTGTGTGTTTCATGTAAATAGCATATTGTAAGGTTCTGATTTTTGATCCAGTCTTCTATCCCTGTGGATAGCATTCACATTTACAGTTAAAATTACTAATTCTGAATTTCCTGCTATCATATTATCCCCTGTTTATGCTTTTTTTCCCTTGTCCCTCCTGAACCCCTTCCTCAGTATTTAATTTACAGACCTTACTTGTGACGTGCAGCCCTCCCTTTTTAGTATCCCTCCCTCTTCCTTGTAAGTCCCTTCCCCTTTCTTGTACCCTTCCCTTTTTCTCCTTTTCCTTTTCCATTTTCCTCTCCCCCCTTATAATGAAGTGAAAGAGAATTCTCTGAAAAACAAATATGTCAATTATTTACTCTTTGAGCCTACTCTTATGAGAGTAAGATTCACACAATGTTTCTCCCCGTCTCTAAATTCCCTCAGATGTGGTAGATTTTCTATGCCTCTTCCTGGGATGTAGTTTCTCTCTTTTTATCTCTTCTTTCCCTTTTTCTGATACTATCCCCTTCACTTTACTACATCCCTTTTTTTAATATTATATGAGTAAATTCAAATTATCCATAATAATGTGGAGGCAGCCATATCTTGAGTGACCCTTGGCACCTTGATATTTGAATTTTTTATTCCTAGTTGCTTGCGATATTTTTTCCTTAGTTTGGTAGTTCTGCACCTTAGCCACTATGTTCCGTGGAGTTCTTTTTTTAGATTTTTCTTCAGAAGGTGTTCGATGAATTCTTTCAATGACTATTTTTCCTTCTGTTTTTATTATCTCTGGACAGTTCTCTTTGATGATTTCTTGTAAAATAGAATCTAGGGTTTTTTTTTCATCAAAATTTTTGAGAAGTCCAATGATCCTCATGTTATCTCTCCTAGATTTATTTTCCAGGTCTATAGATTTTCCCAGTAAATATTTGTCGTTATTCTCCAGCTTTTCTTTTTTTTTTTTTTGTTTTGTTTTGTTTTGTTTGACTGATTTTTAATGAGTTGTTTTCTTCATTCATATTTTTAGTTCTTTTTGTATATGTCCAATTGAGTTTTTAAATGAATTATTTTGCTTTGTTTAATTTTTTTTCCATTTCACTAATTTTTTTTTAAGTGATTTTTCTTTTTCCAAATCAAAAATCCTACTTTCTTGGGAATTTTTTTCTCTTTTCCATTTCAGAAATCCTACTTTCCTGTGATTTTTTTAACCTTTTCCAATTCACAAATTTTGTTTCCCTCCACCTCCTGTGAATTCTTTATTTTTTCCAACTCAAATTTCAGGACATTTTTATTCTCTATCATAGCTTCTCTTTCCTTTCCCCATTTTTCTTCAAACTCTCTTAACTTTTTAATAGTCTCTTCTAGGAGAGAGTTATGTGATGGGGGGCAGGTATCATTCCCCTTTAGTGTGTTATCTGGAGACTCTCTGCTGTTAGCCTCCTCGGGATTGGATACCTGCTCTTTCTCTGTATAGAAGGTGTCAATCATTCTCTTCAGCTTTTTACTCATTGTTAACACTCTGGGGTGGGTCTGCCCTTTGGTAAAAAATTTATTTATCAGCTTCCTCCCAAACCGGATGGATGCAGCAATCCTGTAACTGGGCTAAGAGAGAGCTGTTGGAGAGAGTTCTCCTCCCCCCTCTCCAGAAATGCCTCAGAGGTGGTTAGCACCCCTGCAGTGTGAGAAGTGCCCAGTGAGGAACCCTGCTGTGTGACCGAGTGACTGCCCTGAGGTTTAAGGCTGAACAGTGAAAGCATCACAAACCCCAGCCAAAGCCTCCCATGGGGCCGTGGATATTAGCAGCTGACAGGCGAAAAGCCCCTGCACTCAAACTATGTGGATTAGAGGCTGCCTCGGGGTGTATCCCCCGCTGTTCAGGTTCTTAACTACCCCAAGGAGAAGCCCCAGATAGCAGAAGGCGGCTGCACAGCCGTGCCAAGATTGGTGTTAGGTCACTTCCAGATTGGGGTGGTTCTAGGATCTGGCTTTATATTTTAAAGTGGCTTGATTTCTCTTCTGATCTGCTGTTTTATAAGCAGAGTAGAGCTATCAGCCTGTGCCAGATTCCTCTATCCTAGTGGCTTCTCTGATCCTAGAGTTCTCCCCAGCCTGTTTGGCACAGTGTGTAGCACCTAACCCTGTCTGTGCTGATCTTTTTTCCCTCCCCTTGGAACCGACTTTTTCTGTTGAAATTCCAGATTCTCTTCAGCTGGTAAGTTGTACTTCTAATACTTGTGGTTTTTAATCAGTCCAGCATTATTTTTGAGGCTGATTTAACTAGTTGGTATTGAGGGAAGAAGGGAGCTTATAAATTCGTGTCTATCTTCTCCGCCATCTTGGCTCCGCCCTCTATGGAAATATTTGAGAATTTCTTCCTCACAATTTAACCCATCCTTTATATTTTCAGTAGGACTATCTTTCTATATGATTCTGATCCAACATTGTTGAAGGTTATACTCCTTATTTGTTAATTATAATTATTTTATTTTCTTACTCATCATTGAAATTTATGAAAATATTTTCTCAATACCTCAATCACGAAGGGTTGTGAAATACTGAAAATAATAAATCAAAAATAGGAACAACATAACATGTCTCTAATGAAAGTTTGTCTCCTTAGTTTTTCCTGAAAATTATTTCAAATTCTGATTACCACTCCAGAAAATTGTCTTATTCTATATGAATAATACAGGCAGGATTCTTGATTCCTTAGTGGTTGACACCTACATTTAGCATGCTGTCTATATCTTCAAACCTTAAAATAGTGGTAAAAGTTACTATAAGCAGACACTTGACTGGTAATTGACTGGACTTGAAATACTGGTGGATATCTTAAAAAAGTAAAAAAGATTCTTGATGGATTTGGCCCTTTTCCACAATATGAGTTATATCAATTCAGGTAGACATGATGGAGAAACCCACCTGTATTCAAAAAGGGCACTTTGGTGACTGAATACAGGTCTCAAGTATTACCTTTCTAGTTGTTGTTTGCTTGCTTTTCTTTCCTTCTCATTTTTTATTCCTTTATCTATTTTTTTTGTGCAGAATAATAAATATGGAAATATGTACAGAATAATTGCACATATTTAACATATATTGGATTACTTGCTGTCTAAGGGAAGGGGGGGATGAGAAGGGAGAAAAATTTTCAGAAACAAGGTTTTGCAAGGGTAAATGTTACACTATGTGTATATTGTGAAAATAAAAACTTACTTAAAACTACGATAGGGAAAATATTAATTAAAAAAAGAATCCTGATAATTAAAATTTAAGTTTTTCTCCCAAAGTTTAATGCAAAATTTTCACTTGACTATTTTAAAATTTTATCCATTTTCAGTAATCTTTCAGGACTATATAACATAATTACTTGCAATTGTTATTTTTTTTTTCCAAATGCAATACTGAACTCTAGATTGGAAGGTGAAAAACAAAACAGAGAAGAACCACAGTCAGAAATGAATTACCTTTCCTCTGTAAGTTCTGCTGTACTTGATCATCAACTTCAGCTATCAAACTTAATCTTTCAGCAAGAACGAGATGAATGGCTTCTTTTAAAGGACAAAATAGTAGATAAGAATGACTTCCTGTCAGTTCAGGTTTCTAAAGGTGAAGATGAGCACCACCGACTAAGTGATTCCCTTAGAAAAAAGACATTAATTTTGGAAAAATTGCAAAGAGAATTAAAGCAGCTTATGAAAAAATTAAAGGCCCTCAAAAAGTTACATCATATTCAAGAGGAAAAATTGAATAGATCAATTTTCAAACAAGAGTCCAAGCAAGAAAGATTAGCCCAGATGCAGAAGGAAATTAAGCAGCATCAAAAACTATTTGAAGATGCCCAAAACAAAGATGTCTTGAAGGTAGTGGTATCAAATGGTATTATAGTGCAGCTTAGGGATAACTCTATGACCCTTTATGCTAATACTGAAAAACAGGATTGTGTGGCAGAAGAGAAAAATAAAAAGCTAATTGATCATTACATCCATGTAAAAGAGCAACTACATAAATTTGAAAATGAGAAGGCAGAAAGAAAGGTAGGTCTTTATATTATTTAATATTTTGAAATTCGTTTCAAAATTATTTTGATCAAGATAAATTAGGAATTTGAATTTTTAGCAATTTTCTGATATTAGTAACTTTCAGTCTAAAATTTCTGTTATGTAAGAAAGGAGAATGAGGAAGCATTCATGATAAAAACCAACCTGATTCATTTTTTAGATAAGATGACTCATTTTGATTATAAGTATTGTGTAGCTAGCCCATGAAAATGTAAATGTATATTATTGGTTAAGGAATGTAGGTAGAGTTAAGCATTTTTAAGTAAATATATTATATTTGATAAATTTGTAGTTCTAATAATTTGCCTGGTATTCCATTTAATGCTACACTGGAATAAATTGTCAGAAATGCTGAAATAACTATTCAAATTAGTCATCCAAATTGAGATACTATAGGGCATTATAATTATCCTTTCCATAACTATTAAAACATGTTTGTCAATCTGACTAGTTTTAATTACTGTGAACTAATTTTAAAAGCATTAAACAGCTGATCATATATTTAGTGAAATTACAAAGATTAGTAACTACTTTTATTTAAAATTTAGGACATTCTGTTCAGAGACTGTGAGTATACATTAAGTATTAGTTTTGTTGTGTGGTAATAAAGCCATTTAAAAAGATTTGTTTTAATTCCCTACTACATATTTATTATTTATGTCAGTATTTTTTCACAATTTTTAGTGATCCTTGTCGCATAATGTCCAGAATTGCAGTTTTGGGATCAGAACCTTTTATTTATTGAAAATAGAAAGCTTTTTACTGTTTAATACCAATTCTGTTAGACTTGCTTTTCTGTGATGCTTTTCATATTTTCAGTGAATGGAAGGATTATTGTACTATATAACAATTTCAGATAATAAAAATTAGATTTTATTTTTAGTCTTTATAATCTATTCATTTTATAATCTATTCATTTCACAATGGAATTTAGGGCTTTTTGGGTAGTAATTGTTAATTTTGCCAATTTTCTTTAGACAATTTTACATTAGATTTTTTTAGCTTGTTTTTGTTTGAAACGGTGTTAGATTTATTTGAATTATTTTTACAAGATAATTAATCTTATCTAATGAGAGAAAATTTTAAATTCTTTTACTTTTAAACTTCATTTACTATTAGTCATATATGCAATAATTTACTTTATCATGAAAATGCACAGTATTTTCTTTAATAACATATGAATAGTAATATACACATATATGTGTTTGTTTTGTGTGTACATGTGCATTTTATATGTATATTCCTTTTCCTGCTAGGTTTGAGAATGAAAAAGAAATTATATCCATAGGTGGAAGAGCTACCATATTTTCTATAGTTTTCCATATTTTCTGTCCATTGACTACAACCAAGAATATAATTTATCTCATTGCATAATAAGGAACTGCTTTGAAAATTTTCCTCCTTTCTTTTCCATCCCTCCTTTTTTTTTGATTTCATCAAATCAGATCAATCCATTAAAGTAATTTCATCCAGCCTGATAAGCATAACAGTGAATATGATCATTCTCCAGGGAAAACTATGAGAGGAAAGAAAATGCATCTTTTTCTTATAAGTGTCCTTAGAAGGGCAGATGCAAAGAAATTTTTTTTCTGAAAAATAGAAGGTAATATCTATCAGATATAAGAAACTATATAGTCTACCCCTACCATTCCCCCACCTTCCATGTAAATTGCACGCAAAAAGCTTTATCTCCTACTATGACTTTGGAGGTATTGTAATTCTGAAGAAGATTGAATGGGGAAATCAGAGTGAAAGTAATGGTTTATGATGAGCAAGGAGAAGCATTTGGTCCATGCTAAATGCAAGGTATCTGGTATAGTCAAAAGAACTTTGTACTTTCAGGAACTAAATTCCAACTCTTTTCTCAATAGTGACTTTTATGACTTAGCTTCTTTAAACTCTTTGGGTCTCATTTTCCTCAACTGCTAAATGAGGTGGTTGGATTAGTCCCTAAGACCATTTCTGGTAATCTATGATAACCATGAATATGTTTATTCAATTAAGTTGCATATGGCAATATTTATATCAATTAACTTTGAAGTATATTTATTTCATAAAAGCTAATACTGACATATGAAATTCTATCTATATATTTCTATCAGAATACAATACGAAAGCTTCAAGAAGAACTTGCAGATTTCCGAAGAGAAAAATCCAGTACTTTAAACTTGGGTCTGTCACTTTATCAAAAGATGTCAGATATAAAGCAACGACTGAAAAAAATAGATTACACCACAAATAAAGTATGTATATAAAAATTCAGTAATTTGTAATTGATGGAAAGTGTTTTCATTATAATTATTTTTACCAATATTAAAACATCATTTCTGATAACTGTGCCTGTCATTTAAACTGACAGAACATGATCTATAACATCTATAATTTGTACCCATTTATACCATTTTTATATTGAGCCTGATTCTGCTCATTTTACTTTGCATCAATTCTTTTATATATATATATATATATATATATATATATATATATATATATATATATATATATATATATTTTTTTTTTTTATAATATTATCCCTTGTATTCATTTTTCCAAATTACCCCCCCTCCCTCTATTCCCTCCCCCCGACGACAGGCAATCCCATACATTTTACATGTGTTACAATATAGTCTAGGTACAATACATGTGTGTGAATATCATTTTCTTGTTGCACAATAAACATTAGAATCCGAAGGTACATGCAACCTGGGCAGACAGATATTAGTGCTAACAATTTACATTCCCCTCCCAGTGTTTCTTCTCTGGGTGTAGCTACCTCTGTCCATCATTGATCAACTGGAAGTGAGTTGGATCTTCTTTATGTTGAAGATTTCCACTTCCATCAGAATACATCCTCATACAGTATTGTTGTTGAAGTGTACAGTGATCTTCTGATTCTGCTCATTTCACTCAGCATCAGTTGATTTAAGTCTCTCCAGGCCTCTCTATATTCCTCCTCCTGGTCATTTCTTACCGAGCAATAATATTCCATAACCTTCATATACCACAATTTACCCAAACATTCTCCAACTGATGGACATCCATTCATCTTCCAGTTTCTAGCTACAACAAAAAGAGCTGCCACAAACATTTTGGCACATATATGTTTCTTTCCGCTCTTTAGTATTTCTTTGGGATATAATCCCAGTAGTAGCGCTGCTGGGTCAAAGGGTATGCACAGTTTGATAACTTTTTGGGCATAATTCCAGATTGCTCTCCAGAATGGCTGGATTCTTTCGCAACTCCACCAACAATGTATTAGTGTCCCAATTTCCCCACATCCCCTCCAACATTTGTCATTATTTGTTCCTGTCATCTTAGCCAATCTGACAGGTGTGTAGTGGTATCTCAGAGTGGTCTTAATTTGCATTTCTCTGATCAGTAGTGATTTGGAACACTCTTTCATGTGAGTGGATAGAGTTTCAATTTCTTGCTCTGAGAATTGTCTGTTCATATCCTTTGACCATTTATCAATTGGAGAATGGTTCGGTTTCTTATAAATTATGGTCAGTTCTCTATATATTTTGGAAATGAGACCTTTGTCAGAACCTTTGTTTTTAAAAATATTTTCCCAATTTGTTACTTCCCTTCTAATCTTGTTTGCATTAGTATTATTTGTACAGAAACTTTTTAGTTTGATGTAATCAAAATCTTCTATTTTGTGATCAATAATGATCTCTAGTTCTCCTCTGGTCATCAATTCCTTCCTCCTCCACAAGTCTGAGAGGTAGATTATCCTCTGTTCCTCTAATCTATTTATGATCTCATTCTTTATGCCTAAATCATGGACCCATTTTGATCTTATCTTGGTATATGGTGTTAAGTGTGGATCCATATCTAATTTCTGCCATACTAATTTCCAGTTTTCCCAACAGTTTTTTCCGAATAATGAATTTTTATCCCTAATGTTGGAATCTTTGGGTTTGTCAAAGATTAGATTGCTATAGATGTACCCTTTTTTGTCCTTTGTATCTAATCTGTTCCACTGATCTACCGGTCTATTTCTTAGCCAATACCAAATGGTTTTGGTGACTGCTGCTATATAATATAGCTTTAGATCAGGTACACTTAGACCACCTTCCTCTGAGTTTTTTTTCATTAGTTCCCTTGCAATTCTCGACCTTTTATTCTTCCATATGAATTTTGTTGTTATTTTTTCTAGGTCATTAAAATAGTTTCTTGGGAGTCTGATTGGTATAGCACTAAATAAATAGATTAGTTTGGGGAGTATTGTCATCTTTATTATATTCGCTCGGCCTATCCAAGAGCACTAAATGTCTTTCCAATTATTTAAATCTGATTTTATTTTTGTGGCAAGTGTTTTGTAATTTTTCTCATATAATTCCTGACTTTTCTTTGGTAGATGGATTCCCAAATATTTTATACTCTCACCATTTGTTTGGAATGGAATTTCTCTTTGTATCTCTTGCTGTTGCATTTTGTTAGTGATATATAAAAATGCCGAGGATTTATGTGGATTTATTTTGTATCCTGCCACTTTGCTGAAATTTTGAATTATTTCTAGTAGCTTTTTAGCAGAGTCTTTGGGGTTCTCTAAGTATACCATCATGTCATCTGCAAAAAGTGATAGTTTAATTTCCTCATTTCCTACTCTAATTCCTTGAATCTCTTTCTCAGCTCTTATTGCCGAGGCTAGCGTTTCTAGTACTATATTGAATAGTAATGGTGATAGTGGGCAACCTTGTTTCACTCCTGATCTTACTGGGAAAGGTTGCAGTTTATTTCTATTGCATATTATGCTTACTGATGGTCTTAAATATATACTCCTGATTATTCTAAGGAATAATCCATTTATTCCTATACTCTCAAGAGTTTTTAGTAGGAATGGATGTTGGATTTTGTCAAATGCTTTTTCTGCATCTATTGAGATGATCATATGGTTCTTATTAATTTGATTATTAATATGGTCAATTATATTAATAGTTTTCCTAATATTAAACCAGCCCTGCATTCCTGGAATAAATCCTACTTGATCATAGTGTATTATCTTGGAGATGATTTTCTGAAGTCTTTTTGCTAATATCTTATTTAAGATTTTAGCATCAATATTCATTAAGGAGATTGGTCTATAATTTTCTTTCTCAGTTTTCGATCTACCACGTTTAGGTATCAGTACCATGTCTGTGTCATTAAAGGAATTTGGTAGGACTCCTTCATCCCCTATTTTTTCAAATAATTTATATAACATTGGGGCTAATTGTTCTTTAAATGTTTGGTAGAATTCACATGTGAATCCATCTGGCCCTGGGGATTTTTTCCTGGGGAGTTGATTAATAGCTTGTTCTATTTCTTTTTCTGAAATGGGACTATTTAAGCAATTTATCTCCTCCTCTGTTAATCTAGGGAGCCTATATTTTTGGAGGAAGTCATCCATTTCACTTAAGTTATCAAATTTATTGGCATAAAGTTGGGCAAAGTAACTCCTTATTATTTCTCTAATTTCTTCTTCATTGGTGGAAAGATCCCCCTTTTCATTTGTAAGACTATCAATTTGATTTTCCTCTTTCTTTTTTTTGATCAAATTTACCAAAGGTTTATCTATTTTATTGGCTTTTTCATAAAACCAACTCTTGGTTTTATTTATTAATTCAATAGTTTTTTTACTTTCAATTTTATTGATTTCTCCTTTTAATTTTTGTATTTCGAGTTTAATTTTTGGTTGGGGGTTTATAATTTGGTCTTTTTCTAGCCTTTTAAGTTATAAGCCCAATTCGTTAATCTTCTCTTTCTCAATTTTCTTCAAATAAGCCTCTAAAGATATAAAATTTCCCCTTATTACTGCTTTAGCTGCATCCCAAAGATTTTGATATGATGTCTCATCATTATCATTATCTTGGGTGAAATTGTTAATTGTTTCTATAATTAGCTCTTTCACCCAGTCATTCTTTAAGATGAGATTCTTCAGTTTCCAATTACTTTTTGGTCTATTTACCCCTAACTTTTTACTGAATGTAGCTTTTATTGCATTGTGATCTGAGAAGAAGGCATTTATTATTTCTGCCTTCCTACATTTAATTTTGAGATCTTTATGTCCTAGTATATGGTCAATTTTTGTATAGGATCCATGAACTGCTGAGAAGAAAGTATATTCCTTCCTATTGCCATTCAGTTTTCTCCAAAGGTCTATCATACCTAGTTTTTCTAATGTTCTATTTACTTTTTAAATTTCTTTCTTGTTTGTTTTGTGGTTTGATTTGTCTAAATCTGAGAGTGCAAGGTTGAGATCTCCCACTATTATAGTTTTACTGTCTATTTCTTCTTGTAGTTCTCTTAACTTTTCCTTTAGAAAGTTAGATGCTATACCACTTGGTGCATATATGTTTAGTATTGATATGGCTTCATTATTTATGCTACCTTTCAGCAGGATATAGTTTCCTTCCTTATCTTTTTTAACAAGATCTACTTCTGCTTTTGCTTGATCCGAGATAAGGATAGCTACCCCTGCTTTTTTGGCTTTACCTGAAGCATAATAGGCTCTGTTCCAACCTTTTACCTTTACTCTGTATGTATCTCCCTGCTTTAAGTGTGTTTCCTGTAGGCAACATATTGTAGGGTTCTGCTTTTTGATCCAATCTACTATCCATCTCCGTTTGATGGGATCGTTCATCCCATTTACATTTACAGTTAAAATTACTAATTCTGTATTTCCTGCCATCGTATTATCCCCAGATTATGCTTTTTTCCCTTGACCCCCCTAATCCCCCTCCCCGATATTTAATTTACAGACCCCCCTTGTGACGCGCAACCCTCCCTCTTTTTTTTTTTTTTTTTTAGGATCCCTCCCCCCTCCCTCCAAGTCCCTTCACTTATTCTCCTTTTCCTTTTCCCTTTTCCTCTCCCCCCTTTTAAGGAGGTGAGAGAAAATTCTCTGAAAAACAAATATGTTAATTATTTACTCTTTGAGCCTCTCCTGATGAGAGTAAGATTCACACAATGATTCTCCCCCTCACTAAGTTCCCTCAGATATGGTGTATTTTCTATGTTTCTTCCTGGGATGTAGTTTCCCTCTTTTTATCACTCCTTCCCCTTTTTCTGAACCGACCTCCTTCCCTTTACTATACCCCCCTTTTTTTCTTTTATATCAGTAAAATCAAATTATCCTTGAGTATTTTTTATATACCCACAACAGAGTTACAGTTCTCAAGGGTTCTGTGTACCTTTTTCTGTTTCTCTTAAGTTTTGTGGATGTAGATCAAATTTTTTGTTTTGGTTTTTTTCTTAGAAACATATAGAATTCCTCTGTTCCATGGAAAAAGATGCTAAACTTAGCTGGGTAGTTCATTCTTGGTTGCAGTCCTTGATCTTTTGCCTTACGGAATATCAGGTTCCAGGCCCTTCTATCTTTTAATGTAGAGGCAGCCAAATCTTGTGTGACCCTTATTGTGGCACCTTAGTATTTAAATTGTTTTTTTCTAGCTGCTTGCAGGATTTTCTCCTTTGTGTGGTAATTCTGCAGCTTAGCCACAATATTCCTTGGTGTTCTTTTTTTAGGGTCTATTTCAGAAGGAGTTCGATGAATTCTTTCCACATCTACTTTCCCTTCTGTTTCTATTATCTCTGGACAGTTCTCTTTGATAATTTCCTGTAAAATAGAATCTAGGCTCTTTTTTTGGTCATAGTTTTCTGGAAGTCCAATAATCCACAGATTATCTCTCCTAGATCTATTTTCCAGGTCTATAGATTTTCCCAGTAAGTATTTGACGTTGTTCTCCAGCTTCTCATTTTTTTTGTTTTGTTTGACTGATTCTTGGGTTCTCTGTGAATCATTCATTTCTATTTGTTCCATCCTGACTTTTAAGGAGTTATTTTCTTCTTTCACAGTTTTTAGTTCTTTTTGTAAATGCCCAATTTCGTTTTTAAATGAATTATTTTGCTCTATTGAATTTTTTTCCATTTCCCTAATTTTTTTTTTTGAGAATTATTTTCTTTTTCCAATTCAGAAATTCTATTTTCTTGAGACTTTTTTATCTTTTCCAATTCAGAAATCCTAATTTCCTGTGTTTTTTTAACCTTTTCTAATTCACTAATTTTGTTTCCCTGCATCTCCTGTGAATTCTTTATTTTTTCCAACTCCAATTTCAGGACGTTGTTATTCTCTATCATAGTTTCCCTTTCCTTTCCCCATTTTTCTTCGATCTCCCTCAATTTTTAAGAGCTTCTTCTAGGAGAGAGTTATGTGATGGGGGGCAGGAATCGTTCCCCTTTAGGTTGTTATCTGCTGATTCTCTGTTGTCAACTTCCTCGGGGTTGGATACCCGCTCTTTCTCTGTATAGAAGGAATCTATAGTTTTTCTAGCTTTTTTGCTCATATTTAAAAAAATCTTTTGGGGTCTGTCCCTGGGGTAGGAAATTATTTACTTCTTTACCAGCTTCCTCCCAGACTGGATGGATGCAGCGGCCCCTGCGCCTGAGCTAAGAGAGAGCTCTGGGAGAGAGTTCCCCACCCCCTCCCTGGAAGTGCCTCAGAGGTGATTAGCACTACTGTGCTTCGAGGGCGTAGAATAGTGAAGACAGCACGAAGCCCAGCCTATGTGTCCGGGTGGGGAGTGGATGTCTGCAGCAGGTGACGTGAAAAGCCCCTGTGCTCAAACTGGAAGTGTCTGCCAGAAACCGTGGTCCCTAGTTCAAAGGTTCTGCTTCTCTGGGACTTCCTGGAGCTGAGTTCCACTCCCTCCAGCTAAGCTAGGCAGTGTGTGTTGCCTTGGGCCGTATCCACCCACTTGTCAATCTCTTAACTATTCTCAGGTGGTAGCTGAGGCCACACCCCCTGGTGCCTGAGTCACCCCCAGGATCGGGGAAAATCTAATTTGAGTTTCAAAATATTTTGGCTTTCTCTTCTGAACTGCTAAATAATTAGCAGAGAAGAGCTAACAGCCTGTGCCAGATTCCTTTACCTCAGTGGCTTCTCTGATCCCAGAGCCCTTCCCAGCGCAATGGGCGCAGTGTGCCCCTACCCCACCGTCTGTGCTGGTCTTTCTTATTCCTCCCCTGAGAACTGACCTTTCCTGTTGAAACTCCAGATTCTCTTCAGCTGGTAAGTCGTGCTTCCAGTCCTTGTGGTATCTATCAGTCCTGAGCTAATTCTGAGACTTAATTTATCCAATTGGTTGTGAGGGAGTGAGGACGTTCACTGAGTCGTGTGTTTCTTCTCTGCCATCTTGGCTCCGCCACTTTGCATCAATTCTTGTAGGCCTCTCCAATCCTCTCTGAAATTATCCTGCTGGTCATTTCTTACAAAACAATAGTATTCCATAGCATTCAAATACCATAATTCAGTCATTCTCCAATTAATGGGAATCCACTCAGTTTCCAGTTGCTTGTCACTACAAAAAGGGCTGCCACAAACATTTTTGCACATGGGGATAGCATTCCCTTCTTTAACATTTCTTTGGGGTATAATCCCAGTAGAAACACTGCTGGATCAATGGGTATAAACAGTTTAATAACTTTTTGAGCATAGTTCCAAACTGCTCTCCAGAAGAGTAGGATCCATTCACAGTTCCACCAATGATGTATCAGTGTCCCAGTTTTCCAACATTCCTTCCAACATTCATTATTATCTTTTCCTGTCATCTTAGCCAATCTGACAGTATGTAGTTATATTTCAGAGTTGCCTTAATTTGCATTTCTCTGATCAGTGGTGAAACAAATAGTTTCAATTCTTTTTTTTTTATCTTTTTTATTAATTTTATAATTATAACATTTTTGACAGTACATATGCATAGGTAATTTTTTGAAACATTTTCCCTTGTACTCCCTTCTGTTCCGAATTTTCCACTCCTTCACCTAGATGGCAGGCATTCCCATATATATTAAATATGTTATAGTATATCCTAGATACAATATATATGTGGAGAATCAATTTTTTGTTGTTGTTATTATTGTTGTTGTTGCAAAGGAATAGTTGGATTTGGAAGGTAAAAATAATCTGGGGAGAAAAAACAAAAAATGCTAACAGTTTACACTCATTTCCCAGTGTTCCTTCTCTGGGTGTAGCTGATTCTGTCCATAACTGATTAATTGGAATTGGATTAGCTCTTCTCTATGTTGAAGATATCCACTTCCATCAGAATACATCCTCATATAGTACTGTTGTTGAAGTATATAATGATCTCCTAGTTCTGGTCATTTCACTCAGCATCAGTTGATGTCTCTCCAAGACTCTCGGTATTCATCCATAATATTCATATACCATAATTTATTCAGTCATTCTCCAATTGATGGGCATCCATTCATTTTCCAGTTTTTAGCCACTACAAAAAGGGCTGCCACATTTTGGCACATACAGGTCCATGTCCCTTCTTTAGTATTTCCTTGGGATATAAGCCCAGGAATAGCACTGCTGGATCAAAGGGTATGCACAGTTTGATAACTTTTTGGGCATAATTCCAGATTGCTGTCCAGAATGGTTGGATTCGTTCACAACTTCACCAACCATCAGTGTCCCAGTTTTCCCACAGCCCCTCCAACATTCATTGTTATTTGCTCCTGTCATCTTAGCCAATCTGACAGGTGTGTAGTCTTATCTCAGAGTTGTCTCAATTTGCATTTCTCTTACCAATAGTGATTTGGAACACTCTTTCATATGAGTGGAAATAGTTTCAATTTCATCATCTAAAAATTGTCTGTTCATAACCTTTGACCATTTATCAATTGGAAAATGGCTCGATTTCTTATAAATTAAAATCAATTCTCTGTATATTTTGGAGATGAGGCCTATACCAGAACCATTAACTGTAAAAATGTTTTCGCAATTTGTTACTTTCCAATCCTGTTTGCATTAGTTTTGTTTGTACAAAAGTTTTTTTTTAATTTGATGTAATCAAAACTTTCTATTTTGTGATCAATAATGATCTCTAGTTCTCCTTCGGTCAAAAATTCCTTCCTCCTCCTCAAGTTTGAGAGAAAACTATCCTATATTCTTCTAATTTATTTATGATCTTGTTCTTTATGCCTAAATCATGGACCCATTTTGATCTTATCTTAGTATGTGGTGTTTAGTGTGGGTCCATGTCTAGTTTCTGCCATACTAATTTCCAGTTTTCCCAGTAGTTTTTGTCAAATAATGAATTCTTATCCCAAAAGTTGTGATCTTTGGGTTTATCAAACACTAGATTGTTATTTTTATTCACTATCTTGTTCTGTGAATCTAACCTATTCCACTGATCAACTAGTCTATTTATTAGTTTTAGTAACTGCTGCTATATAATATAGTTCTAGATCAGGTACAGCTAGGCCACCTTCATTAATTTTTTTTGTTGTTGCTGTTGTTGTTTTCATTAATTTCCTTGAAATTTTCGACCTTTTGTTCTTCCATATGAAATTTGTTGTTATTTTTTCTAGGTCATCATCCTATCCAAGAGCACTGAATATGTTTCCAATTATTTAAATCTGACTTTATTGTTATGGCAAGTATTTTGTAATTTTGCTTATATAATTCCTAACTTTTCTTTGGTAGATGGATTCCCAAATATTTTATACTCTTGACCATTATTTTGAATGGAATTTCTCTTTGTATCTCTTGCTGTAGGATTGTGTTGGTAATGTATAAAAATGCTGAGCATTTATGTGGATTTATTTTGTATCCTGCAACTTTGCTAAAGTTATGAATTATTTCTAATAGCTTTTTAGCAGAGTCTTTGGGGTTCTCTAAGTATCATCTGCAAAGAGTGATAGTTTGATTTCCTCATTACCTACTCTAATTCTTTTAATCTTTTTCACGGCTCTTATTGCCGAGGCTAGCATTTCTAGTACAATATTAAATAGTAATTGTGATAGTGGGCAACCTTGTTTCACTCCTGATCTTAATGGGAAAGGTTCCACTTTATCGCCATTACATATGATGTTTACTGATAGTTTAAAATATATGCTCCTTATTATTTTAAGGAATTTTCCATTTATTCCTATGCTCTCAAGTGTTTTTTAGTAGGAATGGATGTTGTATTTTATCAAATGCTTTTTCTGCATCTGTTGAGATGATCATATTATTTTTGTTAATTTGGTTATTGATATAGTCGATTATGCTAATAGTTTGCCTAATATTGAACCAGCCCTGCATTCTTGGTATAAATCCCACTTGGTCATAGTGTATTATCTTGGGAATGATTTTCTGTCATCTTTTTGGTTATATTTTATTTAAGATTTTAGCATCAATATTCATTAGGGAGATTGATCTATAATTTTCTTTCTCTGTTTTCAGCCTACCTAGTTTAGGTATCAGTACCATGTCTATGTCATAAAAGGAATTTGGTAAGACTCCTTCAATCCCTATTTTTTTTCAAATAGTTTATATAGCATTGGAGTTAGTTATTCTTTAAATGTTAGGTAGAATTCACAAGTAAATCCATCTGGTCCTGGGGATGTTTCCTTAGGGAGTTGGTTAATAGCTTGTTCTATTTCTTTTTCTGAAATGGGACTGTTTAGACTATTTACTTCTTCCTCTGTTAATCTGTGCAAGTTATATTTTTGAAGGTATTCTTCCATTTCATTCAAAGTATCTCCTAACTATTGTTCTAATTTGCTCTTCATTAATGGTGAGTTCTCCCTTTTCATTTTCAAGAGTAACAATTTGCTTTTTCTCTTTCCTTTTTTAAATCAGATTTACTGGGAGGGGGTGGGGAACTCTCTCCCAGAGCTCTCTCTTAGCTCAAGAGCAGGGGCCGCTGCATCCATCTGGTCTGGGAGGAAGCTGGTAAAGAAATAAATAAATAATTTCCTACCCCAGGGACAGACCCCAAAAGATTTTTAAAGTATGAGTAAAAAGCCAAAAAAAACTATAGATTCCTTCTACACAGAGAAAGAGTGGGTATCCAACCCCGAGGAAGTTAACAGCAGAGAGTCAGCAGATAACAACCTAAAGGGGAACGATTCCTGCCCCCCATCACATAACTCTCTCCTTGAAGAGACTATTAAAAAGTTAAGAGAGTTTGAAGAAAAATGGGGAAAGGAAAGAGAAGCTATGAAATTGAGTTGGAAAAAATAAAGAATTCACAGGAGATGCAGGAAAACAAAATTAGTGAATTAGAAAAGGTACAAAAAATCACAGGAAAGTAGGATTTCTGAATTGGAGAAGATAAAAAAGTCTCAAGAAAATAGGATTTCTGAATTGGAAAAAGAAAATAATTCTCAAAAAAAATTAGGGAAATGGAAAAAAATTCAATAGAGCAAAATAATTCATTTAAAAACGAAATTGGGCATTTACAAAAAGAACTAAAAACTGTGAATGAAGAAAATAACTCCTTAAAATTCAGAATGGAACAAATAGAAATGAATGATTCATTGAGAACCCAAGTGTTGCGAGCTGTCGTCTCCAGAAGCTGCCGGATCGCTCTCTGGGAAGAGATCTGCTGTGTCTACTCAAATCTTTAAGACAGATTCTTCTTCCTGTAGTGAACCGTTGTCTCCAGGCAGTTGCTGTTAACTCTTGTCCAAAGAAGTGACTTCCCTTCCTGCAGAGAGCCCCGTCAAGCCTGATGCAATTCAGAGAGTCTTTCTCTTGAATCCTGGCTCTGAATCTCCTCCAACTCTTATCCTTCTTCAGGCCGATCTGCCCTCTGCGCCCAGTGCTCTCTCTTTTATTCTCCCAGAGAATGGGCGTGGGATAATGCAAGGGCTTCTGGGAAGAACCACCCCAGCCAATGAGCTTGCCCCCTCTATCAAGTCAACCTGAGTTCTCACCTTGTAATTGTCCAGAAAACCTGAATTCTCACCTTGTCACCATCCAGACAACCTCAGTTCTCACCTAGTAATCCCAACATCTCCCCCTTTCTTTTGATTTAGAACATAGGACAGTCATGACCTTGAAACATAAATCCATCAATATGGGAAGTATTACAGATAATTACATAAATTACATAAGCACATAGTAACATAGTAACATAACACATGCTAGAAGTATATAACATAATCATAATCATAAATTGAAAATTTATAAATGTCCATAAGTCCATTGTCCATTAGTCTCATCTTGTGTGAGGAAGTCCAATGATTCCTGCTGGTTTTAAAGTTCTTTAACAGTCTTCTTATTATCCATGCTCTTTCAGTGTCAGATGTTTCTTAGATCTTCTCCTTTATTTTGAGGTCTTTCTCTTTTTCTGTCTCTCTCTGATGGACAAGGCGAATATGACTCGTTGGCACCCATCTGATTCCTTCTCCTGCTGAAGAAATACAAGCAAACCCTCTCCCCCAGGCAGTTAACCTATCTGGTCCCTTCCATTCACCACTTTCTGGATCTCTTCTCATCATCTGACAATTACATTGGATTTGTTTGCACTGGACACAGCCCTGTTGGTTTAAAAGGCCTGTATTCTCCCCAAGTGTAATCCATTTTTGCAATCTGATTGCCTTTTGGCTCACTTATCAGGTAATCCCTTTCTGCCATGTGATTGCTTTTCTGCTGGTTGATCAAATCAGAGCCCTGACCTTCTAAAGGCTCTTTGGGTGTAACATCAGCTGCCATCATGCCCCAAGTCTTTTTTGCCTGGGGCCCTGGACCTGGGCCCCTCATCCCATTTCCCTGAATTATTCTACACTCTGATGCCCAATGGAGTCCTCTGTTGCATTTTGGACATGGGGTTTTAGGTCTTCTTTCACCCTGTCTTCTCACTGTATCTCCATACCTACACTGAGCTCTTAGATGTCCAATTTTTCCACATTGAAAACATCGCCGAGTTTCTCTAGAAGGCCCTTGCCAGGAGGGACCCTGTCTTTCCACATTCATCATTGTCCGGGTGTAAAAAGCATTTGTTCCCACTGTAGCACAGCGTCTTATGATCTCCTCTAAAGGAGCATCTTTGTCTAATCCCCATATAATTCTTTTGCAAATCTCGTTGGCATTTTCCTTAGCCAGATGTCTGGTCATTATTTCTGTAGCTGAATTTTCTCCAATAGTTCTTTTGACAGCAGTTTGCAAACGTCCCACAAAATCTGCAAAAGGTTCATTGGGACCTTGCTGTATTTTAGTGAAAGCCTCTCCACGATCTTTCTGTCCAGGAAGGACACCCCAAGCTTTTATTGCAGCCTTAGCAATTTGTTCATATATTGTCATGGTATAATTAATCTGTTCCGAATTCTCTCCATACTGACCTTCACCAGCTAAGTGCTCAAAAGTGAATTGTGTGTTAACTCCTATTTCCAAATTGCATCTGACTTGAATTTTACATAATTCATGAAATTCCGCAAGCCATAATAAATTTTCTCCAGGTTCCAGACATGTCCTTGCTATGGATTTCCAATCATTCGGGGTTAGGACTTCATAAGACAAACCATCTAGTAACATTTTGACATAAGCTGATGTAGCCCCATAAAGGGTACAACCTTTTTTCAAATCCTTAATTTTATTCAAATCTAAAGGTGCATATCTTCTCCTTTTTTTACCTACAGAGTCAGTATTTTCAATCACAGGATATGCATGTATAAAATCACTTATATCCTGTCCTTCTCTCTTAGCTTTAACCAATGCTTTTTCTAATCTTGTCATAGGCTTAGGCTGCTTCACAGGCAATTCTGTTTGTGTTTCTGCCTCTTCCTCTCCTCCTTCTTGCTCCACCCATGAAGGGTTAATTGAGGGTGGAGATGGGAGGTGCTCCTGTTGCTGTTGCTCAGAATTGTACTTAACTTCATTGTTATCTGATTCATCCTTTTCACCTAGTTTAGTTGACACTTCCCCATTTTGCTCCTTCATCTCTTCCTTTAGAATAACATTTTTTAAAGCCATTTGGATTAAATTGTAGGTATGAATTGTATCTTTGGAAACTGAGTTTGGTCTGGAACCAAAGGGTAAAATGTCACAAAGGTAATTGTACTGTTCACCTAATTGCTCTCCTACTAATTTCCACTCATCTGGATCCAATTCTTCTTCCAGAGAAAAAGAAGGACATATGACCTTCACAGTTCTTAAAAGTTCAGTAATTTCCTCTAAAATTATAATCAAGCCTTGGCTTTTCATAACCTTGATGATGCTCTCTAAACATTTTCCTTGAACAGAAGGTGTTTGCCCCATTTCACTATAAGAGATTGCTGGTTTAGCCCTTAACAAGTTAAGTTCCGTATTTATCTATTAGCACGCTCCCTTAATCTTTAACAAAGTTTCCTTGTTACTCACAGTTCTGGGTCAGAGAGACTGAGATCTAGATTGGAAGCTTTTCCACTGGAATCAGGACTGTGTCTGTCCCTGTTCGGGCGCCAAATTGCGAAGGTCTGGTCTAGCTCCTCTTGTCAGGATAAGCAAAAGTCCTTGCCCCACGTTGGGCGCCAAGTATTGCGAGCTGTCGTCTCCAGAAGCTGCCGGATCGCTCTCTGGGAAGAGATCTGCTGTGTCTACTCAAATCTTTAAGACAGATTCTTCTTCCTGTAGTGAACCGTTGTCTCCAGGCAGTTGCTGTTAACTCTTGTCCAAAGAAGTGACTTCCCTTCCTGCAGAGAGCCCCGTCAAGCCTGATGCAATTCAGAGAGTCTTTCTCTTGAATCCTGGCTCTGAATCTCCTCCAACTCTTATCCTTCTTCAGGCCGATCTGCCCTCTGCGCCCAGTGCTCTCTCTTTTATTCTCCCAGAGAATGGGCGTGGGATAATGCAAGGGCTTCTGGGAAGAACCACCCCAGCCAATGAGCTTGCCCCCTCTATCAAGTCAACCTGAGTTCTCACCTTGTAATTGTCCAGAAAACCTGAATTCTCACCTTGTCACCATCCAGACAACCTCAGTTCTCACCTAGTAATCCCAACACCCAAGAATCAGTCAAACAAAACAAAACAAAAAAAAAAAAAAATGAAAAGCTGGAGAATAACATCAGATACTTACTGGGAAAATCTATAGACCTGGAAAATAGATCTAGGAGAGATAATCTGCGGATCATTGGACTTCCCGAAAACTATGACCAAAAAAAAGAGCCTAGATTCTATTTTACAGGAAATTATTAAAGAGAACTGTCCAGAGATAATAGAAACAGAGGGGAAAGTAGATGTGGAAAGAATTCATCGAACTCCTTCTGAAATAGACCCTAAAAAAAGAACACCACGGAATATTGTGGCTAAGCTGCAGAATTACCACACAAAGTAGAAAATCCTGCAAGCAGCTAGAAAAAAACAATTTAAATACTAAGGTGCCACAATAAGGGTCACACAAGATCTGGCTGCCTCTACATTAAAAGATAGAAGGGCCTGGAACCTGATATTCAGAAAGGCAAAAGAACAAAGATTGCAACCAAGAATAAACTACCCAGCTAAGTTTAGCATATTTTTCCATGGAAGAAAATGGTCATTCAATGAAAGAGAGGAATTCCATATGTTTCTAAGAAAAAAACCAGACTTAAACAAAAAATTTGATCTACATCCACAAGACTGAAGAGAAACAGAAAAAGGTACCCAGAACCCTTGAGAACTGTAACTCTGTTGTGGGTATATAGAAAGTACGCATGGATAATTTGATTTTATGATATAAAAGAAAAAAAAGGAGGGGGTGTAGTAAAGGGAAGGGCATAGTATTAGAAAAAGGGGAGGGAGTGATAAAAAGAGGGAAACTACATCCCAGGAAGAGGCATAGAAAATACACCATATCTGAGGGAATTTAGAAAGGGGGAGAATCATTGTGTAAATCTTACTCTCATCAGAAGAGGCTCAAAGAGTAAGTAATTGTCATATTTGTTTTTTAGAGAATTCTCTCTCACCTCATTAAAAGGGGGGAGAGGAAAAGGGAAAAGGAAAAGGAGAATAAGGGAAGGGACGTGGAGGGAGGGGGGAGGAATACTAAAAAAAAAGGGAGGGCTGCGCATCACAAGCAGGGTTTATAAATTAAATATTGGGGAAGGGATTCAGGGGGGGTTATGGGAAAAAGCATAATCTGGGGATAATATGATGGCAGGAAATACAGAATTAGTAATTTTAACTGTAAATGTGAATAGGATGAACGCTCCCATTAAAGGGAGACGGATAGCAGACTGGATCAAAAATCAGAACCCTACAATATGTTGTTTACAGGCAACACACTTAAAGCAAGGGAGATACATATAGAGTAAAGTTAAAAGGTTGGAGCAGAATCTATTATGCTTTAGGTAAGGCAAAAAAAGCAGGGGTAGCTATCCTTATCTCAGATCAAGCAAAAGCAGTTGATCAAGTTAAGAGATAAGGAAGGAAACTATATCCTGCTGAAAGGTAGCATAAATAATGAAGCCATATCAATACTAAACATATATGCACCAAGTGGTATAGCATCTAACTTTCTAAAGGAAAAGTTAAGAGAGCTGCAAGAAGAAATAGACAGTAAAACTATAATAGTGGGAGATCTCAACCTTGCACTCTCAGATTTAGACAAATCAAACCACAAAACAAACAAGAAAGAAATTTAAAAAGTAAATAGAACATTAGAAAAACTAGGTATGATAGACCTTTGGAGAAAACTGAATGGCAATAGGAAGGAATATACTTTCTTCTCAGCAGTTCATGGATCCTATACAAAAATTGACCATATACTAGGACATAAAGATCTCAAAATTAAATGTAGGAAGGCAGAAATAATAAATGCCTTCTTCTCAGACCACAATGCAATAAAAGCTACATTCAGTAAAAAGTTAGGGGTAAATAGACCAAAAAGTAATTGGAAACTGAAGAATCTCATCTTAAAGAATGACTGGGTGAAACAGCAAATTATAGAAACAATAATTTTACCCAAGATAATGACAATGATGAGACATCATACCAAAATCTGTGGGATGCAGCTAAAGCAGTAATAAGGGGAAATTTTATATCTTTAGAGGCTTATTTGAAGAAAATAGAGAAAGAAAAGTTTAACGAATTGGGCTTGCAACTTAAAAGGCTAGAAAAAGACCAAATTAAAAACCCCCAATCAAAAATTAAACTTGAAATACAAAAATTAAAAGGAGAAATCAATAATATTGAAAGTAAAAAAACTATTGAATTAATAAAACCAAGAGTTGGTTTTATGAAAAAGCCAATAAAATAGATAAAACTTTGGTAAATCTGATCAGAAAAAAGAAAGAGGAAAATCAAATTGTTAGTCTTACAAATGAAAAGGGGGATCTTTCCACCAATGAAGAGGAAATTAGAGAAATAATGAGTTACTTTGCCCAAATTTATGCCAATAAATTTGATAACTTAAGTGAAATGGATGACTTCCTCCAAAAATATAGGCTCCCTAGATTAACAGAGGAGGAGATAAATTGCTTAAATAGTCCCATTTCAGAAAAAGAAATAGAACAAGCTATTAATCAACTTTCCAGGAAAAAATCCCCAGGACCAGATGGATTCACATGTGAATTCTACCAAACTTTTAAAGAACAATTAGCCCCAATGCTATATAAACTATTTGAAAACATGGGGGATGGAGTCCTACCAAACTCCTTTTATATCACAGACATGGTACTGATACCTAAACCAGGTCGATTGAAAACTGAGAAAGAAAATTATAGACCAATTTCCTTAATGAATATTGATGCTAAAATCTTAAATAAGATATTAGCAAAAAGACTTCAGAAAATCATCCCCAGGATAATACACTATGATCAAGTAGGACTCATACCAGGAATGCAGGTCTGGTTTAATATTAGGAAAACTATTAGTATAATTGATCATATTAATAATCAAATTAATAAAAAACATATGATCATCTCAATAGATGCAGAAAAAGCATTTGACAAAATCCAAAATCCATTCCTACTAAAAACTATTGAGAGTATAGGAACAAATGGATTATTCCTTAGAATAATCAGGAGCATATATTTAAGACCTTCAGTAAGCATAATATGCAGTAGAAATAAACTGCAACCTTTCCCAGTAAGATCAGGAATGAAACAAGGTTGCCCACTATCACCATTATTATTCAATATAGTACTAGAAACGCTAGCTTCGGCAATAAGAGCCGAGAAAGAGATTCAAGGAATTAGAGTAGGAAATGAGGAAATCAAACTATCACTCTTTGCAGATGACATGATGGTAAACTTAGAGAACCCCAAAGACTCTGCTAAAAAGCTATTAGAAATAATTCAGAATTTTAGCAAAGTGGCAGGATACAAAATAAATCCACATAAAACCTCAGCACTCTTATATATCACCAACAAAACGCAACAGCAAGAGATACAAAGAGAAATTCCATTCTAAACAAATGTTGAGAGTATAAAGTATTTGGGAATCCATCTACCAAAGAATTGTCTGGAATTATATGAGAAAAATTACAAAACACTTGCCACAAAAATAAAGTCAGATTTAAATAATTGGAAAGACATTCAGTGCTCTTGGATAGGCCGAGTGAATATAATAAAGATGACAATACTCCACAAACTAATCTATTTATTTAGTGCTATGCCAATCAGACTCCCAAGAAACTATTTTAATGACCTAGAAAAAAATAACAAAATTCATATGGAAGAATAAAAGGTCGAGAACTGCAAGGGAACTAATGAAAAAAAAAGTCAGAGGCAGGTGGTCTAAGTGTACCTGATCTAAAGCTATATTATATAGCAGCAGTCACCAAAACCGTTTGGTACTGGCTAAGAAATAGAACGGTAGATCAGTGGAACAGATTAGATACAAAGGACAAAAAAGGGTACATCTATAGCAATCTAATCTTTGACAAACCCAAAGATACAAACATTAGGGACAAAAATTCATTATTCGGAAGAAACTTGGGAAAACTGGAAATTACTATGGCAGAAATTAGATATGGATCCACACTTAACACCATATACCAAGATAAGATCAAAATGGGTCCATGATTTAGGCATAAAGAATGAGATCATAAATAGATTAGAGGAACAGAGAATAGTCTACCTCTCAGACCTGTGGAGGAGGAAGGAATTTATGACCAGAGGAGAACTAGAGATCATTATCACAAAATAGAAGTGTTTGATTACATCAAACTAAAATTTTCTGTACAAACAATACTAATGCAAACAAGATTAGAAGGAAAGGAACAAATTGGGTAAATATTTTTAAAAGTAAAGGTTCTGACAAAGGTCTCATTTCCAAAATATATAGAGAACTGACCCTGAATTATCGGAAACCAAACCATTCTCCAATTGATAAATGGTCAAGGGATATGAACAGACAATTCTCAGATGATGAAATTGAAACTATTTCCACTCATATGAAAGAGTGTTCCAAATCACTACTGATCAGAGAAATGCAATTAAGACAACTCTGAGATACCACTACACACCTGTCAGATTGGCTAAGGTGACAGGAACAAATAATGATGAATGTTGGAGGGGATGTGGGAAAACTGGGACACTGATACATTGTTGGTGGAGTTGTGAAAGAATCCAGCCTTTCTGGAGAGCAATTTGGAACTATGCCCCAAAAGTTGTCAAACTGTGCATACCCTTTGACCCAGCATTGCTGTTATTGGGATTATATCCCAAAGAAATACTAAAGAGCGGAAAGGGACCTGTATGTGCCAAAATGTTTGTAGCAGCTCTTTTTGTTGTAGCTAGAAACTGGAAGTTGAATGGATGTCCATCAATTGGAGAATGGTTGGGTAAATTATGGTATATGAAGGTTATGGAATATTATTGCTCTGTAAGAAATGACCAGCAGGAGGAATACAGAGAGTCTTGAGAAACATCAACTGAAGCTGAGTGAAATGAGCAGAACCAGAAGATCACTATACACTTCAACAACAGTACTGTATGAGTTTGTATTCTGATGGAAGTGGAAATCTTCAATATGAAGAAGATCCAACTCACTTTCAGTTGATCAGTGATAGACAGAAATAACTATACCCAGAGAAGGAACACTGGGAAGTTTATGTAAATTGTTAGCACTACTGTCTATCTACCCAGGTTACTCATACCTTCGGAAGCTAATAATTAATGTGCAACAAGAAAATGGTATTTATATACATATATTGTATCTAGGTTATATTGTAACACATGTAAAATGTATGGGATTACTTGTCATCGGGGGAGGGAGGGGATAATTTGGATAAATGAATAATAAATAAATAAATAAATAAATCAGATTTACTAAGGGTTTTTCTATTTTGTTGGTTTTTTCTATAACCAAATCTTAGTTTTATTAATTCAATAGTTTTTTTACTCTCAATTTTTAAAATCTTTTTTATTTTTAGAATTTTAAGTTTCCTATTTGTCTGGGGGTTTTTAATTTGTTCCTTTTCTTGAATTTTTAGTTGTAAGTCCAATTTGTTGACCTTCTCTTTCTCTATTTTAAGCAAGTAGGCCTGTAGAGATATAAAACTTCCCCTTATTACTACGTTGGCTGTATCCCACACATTTTGTTACGATGTCTCATTATTATCATTTTCTTGGGTGAAGTTATTTTCCCCTGGCTTTTTATTGAATGTAATTTTCATTGCATTGTGGTCTGAAAAGGATGCATTTACTATTTCTGCCTTACTACATTGGATTTTGAGGTTTTTATGTCCTAATATATGATCAGTTTTTGTTTAGGTTCCATGAACTGCTGAGAAGAAAGTGTACTCCCTTCTGTCTCCATTTAGCTTTCGCCAAAGATCTATCATATTGAACTTTTCTAGTATTCTATTTACCTCTTTGACTTCTTTCTTATTTATTTTGTGGTTTGATTTATCTAATTCTGAGAGTACAAGGTTGAGATCTCCCACTATTATAGTTTTGCTATCTATTTCTTGTTGCAGCTCTCTTAATTTCTCTTTTAAGAATTTAGATGCTGCACCACTTGGTGTGTATATGTTTAATATTGATACTGCTTCATTATCTATGCTACCCTTTAGCAAGATATAATGCCCTTACTTATCTTTTTTAATTAGATCAATTTTTGTTTTTACTTGATCTGAGATGAGAATGGCTACCCCTTCTTTTTTGGCTTCACCTGAAGCATAATAGATTCTGCTCCACCCTTTTACCTTTATTTTGAATGTATCACCCTGTTTCAGGTGTGTTTCCTGTAAACAACATATAGTAGGATTCTGACTTTTAATCCAGTCTGCTAACTGCTTCCTCTTTATGGGGGAGTTTGCCCCATTCACATTTATGTTTAAATTAGTAATTCTATATTGCTTGCCATCCTGTTAACCCCTGCTAATGCTTTTCCCCTTTCCTTCCCTCTTACCCCCCTCCCCACTATTAAACTTGTGAGCTCCACTTGATTTTCACAGCCCCCCCTTTTTAGTATCCCTCCCGCACCTTAAATTTCCTCCCCCTATTTTACCCCTTTTCCTCACAATATCTGTATTCCCTTCCCCTTAGCTTACTCCTTCCCTTTCACTTTTCAATGAAGTGGAAGAAGTTTCACCATAAATCGAATGTCTATTGATACACACTATGTTCACCCTCCTTTTTTCTTTCTCTCAGATATAATAGGTTATCTTTGCCTCTTCATGAGATCTAGTACCACCCCTTTACCCTTTTTATGTTATAATTTCCTTTCCACCTCTAGTTTCTAGGAAAAATTATACATGTATTCTTTACATATCTTATGGCAGAAATATAGTTCTCAAGATTTCTTTTTACCTTTTTAGAAAGCTCTTGAGTTCTATATTTGAAGATGAAACTTTTTTTGTAGATTTTTTTTTTCATCAAGAATAGATGGAATTCATTTATTTTGTTAAATGTCCATCTTCTTCCCTGGAAAAAGATGCTCATTTTTGCTGGGTAAATTATTCTTGGTTGCATACCAAGTTCCTTAGCCTTTCTGAATATCGTATTCCAGGCCCTTTGCTCCTTTAATATGGACACTGCTAGATCCTGGGTTATCCTTATTGTGGCTCCTGCATATCTGAATTGATTTTGTCTATCAACTTACAATATTTTTCCTTCGTCTGATTGTTCTTGAACTTGGTCATTATATTTCTTGGCATTTTGATTTTAGGGTCCCTTTCAGTAGGTGATGGATGAATTTTTTCAATGTCTATTTCATCTCTGTTTCTAAACATTCTGGGCAGTTCTCTTTGATAATTTCCTTGAAAATAGTGTCCAGGCTCTTTTTTCCTCATATTTTTTAGGGAGTCTGATTATTCTCAAATTGTCTCTCCTGGATCTGTTTTCCAGTTCTGTGGTCTTCCCAATAAGGTACTTGAGATTCTTTTCCATTGTTTCCATTGTTTCTGGTTTTGCTTGACTACTTCTTGGTTTCTCTTTGAGTCATTCAATTACTTGTTCGATTCTGATTTTCTATGATGTATTTTCTTCACTTTTTAAATATCTTTTTGTAATTGTCCAATTTGAGTTTTTAAGTGAGTTTTTTTCTTCTATGGAATTTTTTTCCATTTCATCCATTTTATTTTTTAGAGAGCTGTTTTCTTTTTCCAACTCACTAATTTTATTTCTCAATGATTTGGTCTCTTTATCCACTCTGGATGACTTCTCCAGACTCTCTTGCTATGCTTTCCTTTCCTTTTCCAATTTATCTTCTAGCTCTCTTGTGAAAGCCGTTTTGATTTACTCTTTGAGAGTCTTGTATATTAAGGAGCAGATCATATTTCCCTTAGGTGATTCCTCTGGAGACAGTCTGCTTTTAGTCTCCTCAGGGTTTGAAGTCTTCTCTCTATCCATACAGAAACTGTCAATGGTTAGAGCCCTTTTAAATTTTTTGTTCATTTTGTCAGAGTGGAATTGAAGAAAACAAATTGACAAGAGAGACAATTGGTCTGTTTCTGGTGGGGGGATGGGGCTGGATGGTGTTACCGGGCTTCTTCTACAGACTCTGGGAGACTTCAGCGAGGCACTTACAGGACAGCTATGGCTGTGCTATGTCTGTGCCCTGAGGCTCTAAGAATACACTTAGTCACTCTGGGTGGGGGTGGGGGTGGCCGGTCTGAGAGACACTGGCTTTCCTGCAGTTTTATTTTTTATGTCCTATATTTACACCTTCTCTGCTGATCCTGACTTGCTTCCAAGACAGAATATCCACACTGGAGTAAAGGTCGTTCCACATAAATGATCACTCCCCTCCCCAATCTGGTCCGAGCATGTGAGCTGCCTGCCTAGCTCTCGCTGCTTGCTCTCAGCCTGCGCCCAGTCTGTTCACCGCTTCCCCCAAGCAAACAGACCTTTTCTGGCGAATTTCAAGGATGTCTTCTGTTGGTAATTATTGGTGGGTTTTTTGTTTGTTTTTTTTCCAGTCAAGCATTAACTCCAAGGCTTGTCATGAAGTAAATTCTGAGAGAAAACGCAGAGCTCAAGCAGCTGTGTGCCTCCTCTCCACCATCTTGACTGGAAGTCTAATTTCAATTTCTTTATCTGAAAATTGTCTATATTCTTTGACAATTTATCAATTGGAAAATGGCTTGAACTATTATAGATTTGAGTCAATTCTCTAAATATTTGAGAAATGAGGCCTTTATCATATCCTTTAGATGTATACAAATGTTTTCCCAGTTTATTACTTCCCTTCTAATCTTGACTGCATTAGTTTTGTTTGTACAATAAATTTGCAATTTAATATAATCAAAATTATCTTGTTCTTCTTTGGTCACAAATTCCTTTCTCCTCCACAGATCTGAGAGGTAAACTATCCTATGTCCTTCTGATTTGTCTCGATCATGAACCCATTTTGACCTTATCTTGTTATTCAGTGTCAGGTATTGGTCTATGCCTACTTTCTGCCATATTAGTTTCCAAAAATATTAACTTTCAACAAAAGCCTTTGATTCAAAGTCTAGGAACTAGGAGTGTACTGAACTTTATAAGGAATAGCAAGGAAGCAATAAATCTTTACCCATATGAATTAACTTAAATGGCATTCAGAGCAAACTGGCCCCATTTCTCCTTTTTCTTCTTTTGCTGATTCGCTGAGTAATTAAGCTATATAAAAACTGGGTGAAAAATTCTGTTTCTTTGTTCAGTAATTAGTCCATTATTTAAAGAATGTCAGTTATATATACATATATATATATATATATATATATATATATATATATATATATATATATATATATATATATATATATAACAGTTTCTGATTAGGTTACCAAAAAATAATGGGAAAGCCATGAAGTCTTGTCGTTGAAGAACTCTTTCCAGTTTCACTGAGATGCCAAAGCAAAATAGGGAAAGTTCATTTATACTACAGGTTGTCATAAAAAACAAACACCAAATGAGTGCTTAAATAAGCATTTAAGCGAGTGAAGGAGACAGAGAGAAAAGGGAGAAAGAGGAGGAAAAGATGATGGGAGAGAGGAGGGAGACAGAAATAGACAGAAAGGTCACTATGGTTGAAGGTTAGATCAGATGGTCTATTACTCTTCTTCCCAACATGAAAAAATAGCCATTGAAAAATTTCTGTTAGCACTTATATTGAAAGAGTAATTGCCAAATATCTAAATTTAATAACATATATTTTAGATAATAGCATAAATATAATTTGTCAAAAATCAAAATTGAAAAGTTATTTTCCAAAGTCTACTTTTCTTTTTTTTTTCAAATGAAGCTTTTTTTTTATTTTTCAAAACATATGCATAATTTTGCAACATTAGCCCTTGCAAAACCTTGTGTTCCAGTTTCTACCTCCCTTCTCCCACCCTCCTCCCCTAGATGGCAAGTAGTCTAATATATGTTAAATATGGTAGAAGTATAAGATAAATCCAATATTTACATATATATTTATACAATTATCTTGCTGTATAAAAAATCAAAACTAGAAAAAAGATGAGGAAAATAAAATGGAAGCAAACAACAAAAGAGTGAATATGCTATGTTGTGAACCACACTCAGTTCCTGCAGTCCTCTCTCTAGCTATAAATGGTTCTTTTGATCACAAGGCCATTGGAACTGGTCTGAATCATATCATTGTTGAAAAGAGTCACGTACATCAAAATTGATCAGAATGTAATATTGTTGTTGTCATGTACAATGATCTCCTGGTTCTACTCATTTCACTTAGCATCAGTCCATGTAATTCTCTCCACATCGCTCTGAAATCATCCTGCTGGTCATTTCTTACGGAACGATAATATTCTATAACATTCATATACCATAATTTATTCAGCCACTCTTCAATTGATGGGCATCCATTCAGTTTCCAGTTTCTTGCCACTACAAAAAAAGAGTTGCCACAAACATTTTTGCACATGTGGGTCCCTTTCCCACCTTTAAGAGCTCTTTGGCATGCAAGCCCAGTAGGAACATTGCTGGAACAAAAGGTATGCACAGTTTGATAATATTTTGGGAATAATTCCAAATTACTCTCCAGAATGGTTGGAACCATTCACAATTCCACCAAAATTGTATTAGTATGTGTTTTTTCCCACATCCCCTCCTACACTCATTTTCATTCCCTGTCATCTTAACCAATCTGAGAGGTGTGTAGTGGTATCTCCGAGTTGTCTTTATTTGCATTTATTTGCATTATTTGATCAATAGTGATTTAGAGCAACTTTTCATATAACTAGAGATGGTTTAAGTTTCTTCATCTGAAAATTGTCTGTTCATATCCTTTGATCACTTATTAATTGTAGAATGACTTGAATTCTTATAAATTTGAATCAATTATCTATATATTTTAAAAATGAGGTCTTTATCAGAACTCTTGAATGTAAAGTTTTCTCAGTTTATTGCTTCCCTTCTAATCTTGTCTCCAAGATTGATATCCAGTTCTTCTTTGGTCACAAATTTTCTTCCTCTTTCACAGATCTGAAAACTATCCTATATTCTTCTAATATGTTTATGATGTCATTTTTTACGATCTTTTGTTTTTGGTCTTCCAGATAAATTTTATTATCATTTTTTCTAGGTCTCTGAAATAATTTCTTGGGACTTTGATTAGTATAGCACTAAATAAATAGATTAATTTAGACAATATTATCATTTTTATTATATTTGCTCAACCTATACAAGAGCATTTGACATTTTTCCAATTGTTTAGATTTGACTTTATGTGTAAAGTGTTTTTTAGTTGTGTTCATATAGTTCCTGACTTTGCTTTGGCAGGTAGATTCCTAAATATTTTATACTATTGACAGTTATTTTAAATGGAATTTCTCTTTCCATCTCTTGCTGTTGGACTTTGTTGGTAATATATAAAAGTGATGACTTATGTGAGTTTAATTTTGTATCCTGCAACTTTGGTCGTTTCTAATAGTTTTATTAGTTAATTTTCTAGGTTTCTCTATGTATATCATTGTATCATTTGTAAAGAGTGATAATTTGGTTTCCTCATTCCCTACTCTAATTCCTTTAATCTTTTTTTCTTCTCGTATTGCCAAATCTAGCATTTCTGATACAATATTGAATAGTAATGGTGAGAGTGGGAAACTTTGTTTCCCTGATCTTATGGGGAATGTTTCTATTTATCCCCATTACATATGATGCTTGCTGATGGTTCCATGCTACTGATTATTTAAAGGAAAATTCCATTTATTCTTATGCTTTCTAGTATTTTTTAAAAGGAATGGGTGTTGGGATTTTATAAAAGGCTTTTTCTACATCTATTGAGATGGTTTTGTTAGTTTGGTTATTGATATTGTCAGTTACACTAATAGGTTTTTTTTTTTTTAATATTAAACCAGCCCTGTATTGTTGGTATAAATCTTGGTCATGGTGTACACTTAACACTTAACGCTGTGTGATCCTGAGCAAGTCACTTAATCCTAATTGCCTCAGCAAAAAAAAAAAAAAAAAAAAAAAAAAAAAAATCCTTTTTATTTTCTTCCAAGAGAGCATTGTGAAATGGGAATAAATTTATATTACCCTTTGGGACTTCATCTGGAGATGATCAGCTTTTAGTGACTTCAGAGTTTGAAATCTATTCTTCATCCTGGAGATGACTTTCTGTAATCTTTTTGCTAATATTTCATTCAAGATTTTTGCATCAATATTCATTAGGAAAATTGGTCTATAATTTTCTTTCTTTGTTTTCATCCTGACTGGCTTAGCTGTCAGCACCATATCTGTGTCATAAAAGGAATTTGGTAGGACTCTTCTTTCCCAATTTTTTCCAAAAGTTTGTATAGTTGTTGAGGTCATCTTTAAGAGCTCAAAGCATATGAGCCCAAGATCAATGAGAGAAACTCATTGTTTCAGAGTGTGAAAAGAGTTTCAGACTATAAATGTTCATGTAAATTTTTGCAAGAATGATCAGTGTGTAAAAAGTAGACAATCCCCAATCACCATTCAGAGAAGCAGCTCATGCTGCATGTCATCCACCAATGGGAGGAGAGCCAATCCAGCAATTCAGCAACTCACACACAAGTGAGAGGCCCTGTTCAGGCGTTCCTGCCACTGGCTGTGATCCTGGGCTTACTCATTCCCATGATCACAAATCATTGCTTTTTGGTCAACAAGGGCATTTCTGCAAAGTGGCAGAAAAGTTATTGTGCACCAAAAGTCCAGGTAGCCTAGGTACTCCTTCTTGGAGGGTTCCATTCCTTTTCATGTAGTATTGGAGTTAATTGTTCTTTAAATGTTTCATAGAATTCACTTGTAAATCCATCTGGCATTGGAAATTTTTCTTGGGAAGTTGATTAATAACTTGTATTTCTTTTTTCTAAAGTGGGACTTTGTAAGTAATTTATTTCCTCTTCTTTTAATATGGGCAATCTATATTTTTGTAGTCATTCCTCCATTTCACTTAGGTTATCAACTTTATTTTATTGGCATAAAGTTGGGCAAAGTAACTCCTAATTATTGCTCTAATTTCCTCTTCATTTGTGAAAAGTTCTCCCTTTTTATTTTTCAGACTAACAATTTAATTTTCCTCTTTTTTCTATTCAAATTAACTAAAGGTTTATCTATGTTGGATTTTTTTCACAAAACCAATTCTTTATTTTATTTATTTTTTATTTTTATTTTATCTCCTCTGTTATTTTTAGAATTTCAAGATTGGTATTTGAATGAAGGCTTTTTTTTCTTTTTCTTTTTTTTTTCTGCAAACCCAATTCATTTAACGCAAGTAAGCATCGAGAGATAGAAAATTTCCCCTTATTACCACTTTGGCTGCATCCCACAAATTCATATTCACAATTAAAACAACTAATTTTGCATTTCCCACCATCTTATTTACCCCAAATTATGCTTTTCTCTTTCCTTGCCTATTTTCTCTTCTCCCCAGTATTTTTTTGAGCTCCACTTGCCTGAAGGAGTCTCCCCCTTTATAGCTGCTCGCCCTCTATTATATCTTTCCCACACTATTTCTCTTTTCCCTTCTATTATTCCATTTTCATTTCCTTTTCTCCTAAAACTTCCCTATGAGGTAAGAGAAATTTTCTCTGTGAACCAAATCTTATGAGAGTAAGATTCACACAATTTTCTCCCCCCTCTCTTCTTTCCCTTAATTATAATAATTTTTTTGCTTCTTTGTGACATGTAATTTCCCTCATTTTACCTCCATTTTCCCCTTTTCCTCCAGTACAAACCTTTCCATCTCTATATTATAACAGTAAAATAAAATTTTACATGCACTCTCTATGTACACCCGTAGCAGAGATATAGTTCTCGATTTATTTTCTTTTTACCTTTTTATGCTTCTCTTGAATTTTATATTTAAAGGTTACATTTTTTGTTCAGCTCTGAACTTTTCATCAGAAATAAATCAAATTTACCTGTCTCATTGAATGTCCATCTTCCCTAAAAGAAAATGCTCAGTTTGTCAAGGTAGTTTATTTTTGGCTTCATTTAAAGTTTCTTTGCCTTTAGGAATATCAGATTCTAGGCCCTTTGATTATTTAAGGTGGAAGCTGCTAGGTCCTGGGTAATATTTATTGTGGCTCCTCGGTATTTGAATTGTTTCTTTCTGGCTGCTTGTAATATTTTTTCCTTGGTCTGATAGTTCAGAAAATTAGCCATGATATTTCTTGGCCTTTTCATTTTGGGGTCTCTTTTAGATTGTGATTAGTGAATACTTTCAATAGCTATTTTACCTTCTGATTATAAAAGATCATGGCAGTTGTCTTTGAAGAATTCCTGTAAGATAATGTCTAAGTTCTTTTTTCCATCATGGCTTTCAAAAAGTCCAATAATCTTTAGATCATCTCTCCTAGATGTTTTCCCAAGTAGGTATTTTACATTTTTTTTATTTTTCATTTATTTATTTATTTATTTATTTTTAGTTTTGCTTAACTGATTCCTGATGTCTCTTTGAGTCATTCATTTCCATTTTTTTCAGTTCTGATTTTTTGTGATTTTCTTCTTTTACCTTTTTTGTCCTTTTTGTATTTGGCCAATTGAATTTTTAGATGAGTTGTTCTGTGAATTTTTTTTTTCCATTTCACAAATTCTGTTTTTCAGGGAGTTATTTTCTTTTATTATTTCTATTTTCCAATAGTCAAATCTATTTTGTAAGGTGTTATATACTTTTTCCATTTCACTAAACCTATTTTGTAAGGAGTTTTCTTCAGATAATTTCTGTTTCCTTTTTGAAATCCTCTTGCAAAGTTTTCATTTCTTTTCCCTATTTTTCTTCTAGCTCTCTTTTAAGATCCTTTTTAGGGCAGCTAGGTGGTGCAGTGGATAGAGCACCATCCCTGAAATCAGGAATACATGAGTTCAAATCTGGTCTCAGACACTCAACACTTTCTAGCTGTGTGACCCTGGGAAAATCACTTAATCCCAACTGTCTCAGCAAAATAAATAAATAAATAAAATTTTTTAAAAATCTTTTTTTAATTTCTTTTAAGAGAACCTTGTGAGATGAGAACAAATTTATATCTCCCTTTGGGACTTCATCTGGAGACAATCTGCTTTTAGTGACCTCAGAATTTGAAATCTGTTCTCTTTCACCATAAAAATTATTTCTAGTCAAAGTTCTTTTTGATTTGGTTTGATTTGATTTTTCCATAAAAAAGTTGAAATCTGCTTTTAGGGCAAGGGAAATTGTCCAAGCTTCCTCTACAAGCAGTAACAGCAGTTGTGCTGGATCAGTGCTGAATGACTTCCAGTGCTGTGTGGGCATAGCCAAATCTTGCAAAATTCTGGTATTTCAGGTTTCACTATTTGCCTTTTGTGTTTGTGTTGGATATTTTTACAACTTTTCTGCTGATCTTCTGACTTGCAACCAGGAGAGAATAGCTAACACTGCTGTAGATTCCTCCCTGGAGATTCTCAGGTGCACAGAACCCACATCACTCAGGGACTCTGTGCTATCTGCACTCCCTAGTGTCTGTGTTCATCCTTCTTGCACTTGGCCCTCTGTGCTTGGTTGAAACAGACCTTTTCTGGAGATCTTTTAAATTATCTTCTGCTGATAATTTGTTATACTCTCAATATTTGTGGGTTCTGTCTGTTCAGAATTAATTTAATGGCTGGATTGCAAGTTAGTCTGAGGGTCATGGGAAAAGCTCAGAAAGAGATGTATGTTTTCTCTGCCATCTTGGCTGTGACCATGACTACTTTTCTTTAATACATGTGTTTATCCTTTGGAGCAGGAGTTTCATTATGTAGCTTTTTAAGCATAACTGTGATTATTTTACATAAGATATCCTTGGTGTACTGTATTGGTTGGGAATTAAGAAACTTAATTTTCAATTCTTTCTCTGTGATTTACTGGCCAGTAACTTTTTTTTCCCCCTCAAAAGAAACAATCTATTTAGAATGAAACAAAATCAGCTCAATTGTGAGTGCACGTTTGAGTGACAGCTACTTTTAAGCTGTGTGAGCCATAAAAATGGTTTTTCCTTCACTTTTCCAGAAATCTTGTGTACACCGCACAAAGCAAAGAGGTCATTTTTTTTCCACTTAAAACACGGGCATTGGCATCACAATAACAGATACACAAAAAAACGCACAAATACTAAACAGATAAGTTTTCTTCCAATCAAGAGGCCCATGTAAATTCCATATAAGCCTCAACTTCTCTTCAAAAAAGGTCCATTAGAGCTTAGAATTCCAAGTCTTCTTCCACTGTCCACCAGCTTTGCTTGCAGAGGGGGAAAAAAGGTTATTAAGAACAAATGTTTACAACATATTTTTCCCTACAACACATAGATGAACATAAGCTACAAGGCCTTTCTGGATACTCCATTTTGATTTCAAAAAGCACCAATAATATCCACTTTCTTAAGGCTATTTACTTCAGATCACTCTTTAGGTTTCTGTTCTAGATGGCTGTGGTCCACACTAATAAAGTATCCTATGCTACTATAAAAGCATTCATTTTATACATATGTAACATTGGGTTTACATGCCAATGTAAAATGAAAGTGACATTTGGAATATATAAATGCTTTTTGATGAACTAGTAAAAGTTTTAATAAATGTTAAATTTTTATACTTATGTACAGGCATCACTAATTCAGAATTAAGGATATGATTGTGATTTAATTTTTAAAGTTGAAAAATTTGAAATATTTTGTTTGGAATTTTTATAGCTGCTGGAACTTCAAGAACAGAATAAGCAGAAACAGCGGTATATTAATGAGTTAGAAGATGGCATACCAAAGTAAGATTTAAAGAATTTTTATAATTTAGTGATATGACTATTTATAGAGCAAATTAAAATGATAAACTACCAAAATGTATTCATAACATAACAATGGAAAACTACTCTTTTTCCCAATGGAAAAGAGAAATAATCTGCTAAATTATAACCTATATTGAAATTAATTTTAAAAAAAAACTCAACACTGGGAATGTAAATGTTTAAAGAATCTGAGAATTCAGGCAATTTTTACCTCCTTTAAAGGGATGGACACTCTGGTCTTGAGAGTTTCAGGAATAAGAAATGTAGCTATAGGGAAGCAGACTGGATGATATGTTCTAAAAAATACTGGTTTTTATGTTGCCAGTTTATTCAAATGCTGCACTTTGACCATAATGGAAATCATCAGCAGAATTTCAAAGGATAAGACATATAAATTACTGCTAGAAAATTATTTTTTCCTCTCAAGAACTAGGCTAGAAGTAGTAAAATGCAATGTATAAACAACCTTCCTCCAAATCATGGAAATTTGTGTTCAGTTTATATATCTGATTTGTTACTTGATGTGTATCCCAAGTCAGTCACATTGTTTCCTACAAAGTTCTCTAAAAGTATGCATTAAATAACTGCCACAGGTACACACTCCTAAAAGGAGTTTCCTCATGAACAGTTCCCTATTCTAATAAAAAGTTCATGTCTTACTACACCTCCCGCACCAAGAAAATGTCCCTTCAGAAAACATCTTGAGTAACTGTGCCTTATCTGGACTTTTTCCCCCAAGAATTATATAATGTATTTTTGTTTTTCATATCTGATTGCTAGTATAGCATATAATTATAAGTTATGAAAGTATTTATGAAAAATTATCAAAAGCCTTTTTCACAGGCTTTCTTCAAAAAGAATTGTGTTTTTGTTTTTGTTTTTTAATTTCTAGAAACAATCATAAGAGAACTGAGTTTAGTGGGGAGAGTTCAAATCTTTCATTTTGAGATATACTGACTGTTACCCTGAGTCACAATCTGAACCTCTCAGTGCTGAACAGAAACTTTGGAAGAGTTGACCTTGCAGGTGTGAATAGGTGGACAGGTGGAATAGGTGCACCAAGCAAATCACAACTCCAAATCACATTTAGATCATGATCGTGTATGCATTTATTATGTATTTAAGACAAAATAGATATATTATTTAAATATGTCAATGTATGTGAATGTAGGAGTGATTATGTGCAAATATAAATTCCTTAGAAGGAAGTGCTATTTTTCCTGATATTTGTATCCCAGATTCCAAATACTATCTGTCTTTGATCTTTATGTCTTTGCATATTCTATCCACAATATGGAATTTACATCTGCCTCTTTCAATCCATAGCTCCAATCAAAGCTCATCCAAAAAAGCACTGCCTCTCTTGACTTTCTGTGTAGTACTTTAAAAAAGATTAAAAATTCTTTTTTCAATTACTTTATATTTACTCCAAATAATCTACTTTCATTTTTATACCCATGCATGTAGTTTTCATTCCAATCAAATGAAATCTCTTTGGAACCATTTTTTTGCTTTTTTCTTTAAATCTACTTTCCAGGCCTTGCATATGAGGCATGAACCTTATAAGAAATTGTTAATTTAAATTAACCATAGAAAGCTCTTCAAAGTTTTGAATTGTTGACAATATATTTACTTTTTGTGGGCTTAAAATGAAATGTGCCACATTAGAAGATTCAATAGAAGAGCAAATGAGTACAACTTAAAAAGTTCAAAAAAGTATTTTTTATTCTGCTTCAGTAAGTCCCCTCTGGGATGATTCTTTTTAAAAACACTTTTCTTTAAGTGATAGCATATGATAAGACTTTTAGTTGTATAAAATCCAGATAATGGAATTTGATATTCAAATACAATTCTTATTGATTCCAGATGCTGGATGTGTTAATCATTACATTATAGAAAAAATGAATTTTTTTCTGTATAAAATTAATTATTGCATCATATCAGATTAAAAAGTTATAGTGAAGTTACAAAAAAGTGCTCATATTATGTAAAGAATAAAAAAAAAAGAAAATATTACTGATGGTTACTACATGGTTATGGTTCAAATCTTCTTGTCCTAAAGTCTTTAGGTGAAGTTTTGCCATTAAATTAGTTGTCATGATTTGAATTTCTAAATTCTAAATTATTAATAAATTTGATTTTTAATTTGAGTATATATTTGAACTAATTAAAACAATATATCAAATTAATACTGTTATGCCCCTAAGGACTACTCTAACCTGGTAGCTTAGAGCTACTCTTAATGCCAACGGCACAACTAGGCCACACTTACCCGTCTTCGGGCACCAACCCGGATCCCACAGAGACGGACCACCAGAAGGTAGGGGTGAAGCGAAAGAGAATTTTATTCTTAGATAGCACATATTTATACCCCCCTCCCCCATGATATGGGGGAAGGGGGAAGTCCTCTAGGAACCTGGCATAATGGGATTGGCCCAAGAAGAAGGAAGGAGGCGTGCTAGACTAAGGATGGAGGCATGGTACCTGGAATCAGATACCGCCTCTTAGGGCTATGCCCCACCTCCATGTAGGACTGGCCTGAACCTTAGAACCTCTCATCCCTCAGGTCCTCCCACATGCCTTGAACTGCATTCCTTGCTTCTAGAGGCTTTTTAACCCTTACAAAAACATTCCAGGGGTTTAAAAATTGCAAGTCTTAATAGCCACATGTGAGAATTCATTAGACTGGGTATGTGTATGTATGTGTATATGTGTGTGTGTGTGGAGGGGTGTATAAATAAAATAAATCTGTGACCTAACATTTATTTTAAATGGGTTTTATTTTTTAGCATATCTTTAAATTCTCTCTTTTCTTTTTAAGCTTTCATAGGAAACCTAGTAAGTGTGAACATTTATTGATGACCCAAAACTATTATTTGATAAGAAGCCTGATGGCTTCTTTTGCTTATATCTTTTTTTAAAATAATTTTTATTATATATTTTTTATAATATTATCCCTTGTATTCATTTTTCCAAATTATCCCCCCCTCCCTCTACTCTCTCCCCCCGATGACAGGCAATCCCATACATTTTACATGTGTTACAATATAACCTAGATACAATACATGTGTGTGAATATCATTTTCTTGTTGCACAATAAACATTAGAATCCGAAGGTACATGCAACCTGGGCAGATAGATATTAGTGCTAACAATTTACATTCACTTCCCAGTGTTTCTTCTCTGGGTGTAGCTACCTCTGTCCATCATTGATCAACTGGAAGTGAGTTGGCTCTTCTTTATGTTGAAGATTTACACTACCATCAGAATATATCCTCATACAGTATTGTTGTTGAAGTGTACAGTGATCTTCTGGTTCTGCTCATTTCACTCAGCATCAGCCTATCCAAGAGCACTGAATGTCTTTCCAATTATTTAAATCTGATTTTATTTTTGTGGCAAGTGTTTTGTAATTTTTTTCATATAATTCCTGACTATTCTTTGGTAGATGGATTCCCAAATACTTTATACTCTCAACATTTGTTTGGAATGGAATTTCTCTTTGTATCTCTTGCTGTTGCATTTTGTTAGTGATATATAAGAATGCTGAGGATTTAGGTGGATTTATTTTGTATCCTGCCACTTTGCTGAAATTTTGAATTATTTCTAGTAGCTTTTTAGCAGAGTCTTTGGGGTTCTCTAAGTATACCATCATGTCATCTGCAAAAAGTGATAGTTTGATTTCCTCATTTCCTACTCTAATTCCTTGAATCTCTTTCTCGGCTCTATTGCCAAGGCTAGCGTTTCTAGTACTATATTGAATAATAATGGTGATAGTGGGAAACCTTGTTTCACTCCTGATCTTACTGGGAAAGGTTGTAGTTTATTTCTATTGCATATTATGCTTACTGACGGTCTTAAATATATGCTCCTGATTATTCTGCCACAAACATTTTGGCACATAAAAATCCCTTTCCACTCTTTAGTATTTCTTTGGGATATAATCCCAATAACAGCAATGCTGGGTCAAAGGGTATGCAGAGTTTGACAACTTTTTGGGCTTAGTTCCAAATTGCTCTCCAGAATGGCTGGATTCTTTCACAACTCCACCAACAATGTATCAGTGTCCCAGTTTTCCCACATCCCCTCCAACATTCATCAATATTTGTTCCTGTCATTTAAGCCAATCTGACAGGTGTGTAGTGGTATCTCAGAGTTGTCTTAATTTGCATTTCTCTGATCAGTAGTGATTTGGAACACTCTTTCCTATGAGTGGAAATAGTTTCAATTTCATCATCTGAGAATTGTCTGTTCATATCCCTTGACCATTTATCAATTGGAGAATGGTTTGGTTTCCTATAAATCAGGGTCAGTTCCCTATATATTTTGGAAATATTTTCCCAATTTGTTACTTCCCTTCTAATCTTGTTTGCATTAGTATTGTTTGTACAGAAACACTTCTATTTTGTGATAAATAATGATCTCTAATTCTCCTCTGGTCATAAATTCCTTCCTCCTCCACAGGTCTGAGAGGTAGACTATTCTCTGTTCCTCTAATCTATTTATGATCTCATTCTTTATGCCTAAATCATGGACCCATTTTGATCTTATCTTGGTATATGGTGTTAAGTGTGGGTCCATATCTAATTTCTGCCATACTAATTTCCAGTTTTCCCAACAGTTTCTTCCGAATGATGAATTTTGGTCCCTAATGTTGGTATCTTTGGGTTTGTCAAAGATTAGATTGCTATAGATGTACCCTTTTTTGTCCTTTGTATCTAATCTGTTCCACTGATCTACCGTTCTATTTCTTAGCCAGTACCAAATGGTTTTGGTGACTGCTGCTATATAATATAGCTTTAGATCAGGTACACTTAGACCACCTTCCTCTGACTTTTATTTCATTAGTTCCCTTGCAATTCTCGACCTTTTATTCTTCCATATGAATTTTGTTGTTATTTTTTCTAGGTCATTGAAATAGTTTCTTGGGAGTCTGATTGGTATAGCACTAAATAAATAGATTAGTTTGGGGAGTATTGTCCTCTTTATTATATTCGCTCGGCCTATCCAAGAGCACTGAATGTCTTTCCAATTATTTAAATCTGACTTTATTTTTGTGGCAAGTGTTTTGTAATTTTTTTCATATAATTCCTGACTATTCTTTGGTAGATGGATTCCCAAAAACTTTATACTCTCAACATTTGTTTGGAATGGAATTTCTCTTTGTATCTCTTGCTGTTGCATTTTGTTGGTGATATATAAGAATGCTGAGGATTTATGTGGATTTATTTTGTATCCTACCACTTTGCTAAAATTTTGAATTATTTCTAGTAGCTTTTTAGCAGAGTCTTTGGGGTTCTCTAAGTATACCATCATGTCATCTGCAAAAAGTGATAGTTTGATTTCCTCATTTCCTACTCTAATTCCTTGAATCTCTTTCTCGGCTCTATTGCCAAGGCTAGCGTTTCTAGTACTATATTGAATAGTAATGGTGATAGTGGGCAACCTTGTTTCACTCCTGATCTTACTGGGAAAGGTTGCAGTTTATTTCTATTGCATATTATGCTTGCTGAAGGTCTTAAATATATGCTCCTGATTATTCTAGGGAATAATCCATTTATTCCTATAAATCTCAAGAATTTTTTAGTAGGAATGGATGCTGGATTTTGTCAAATGCTTTTTCTGCATCTATTGAGATGATCATATGGTTTTTATTAATTTGATTATTAATATGGTCAATTATATTAATAGTTTTCCTAATATTAAACCAGCCCTGCATTCCTGGTATGAATCCTACTTGATCATAGTGTATTATCCTGGGGATGATTTTCTGAAGTCTTTTTGCTAATATCTTATTTAAGATTTTAGCATCAATATTCATTAAGGAAATTGGTCTATAATTTTCTTTCTCAGTTTTCAATCGACCTGGTTTAGGTATCAGTACAATGTCTGTGTCATAAAAGGAGTTTGGTAGGACTCCTTCATCCCCTATTTTTTCAAATAATTTATATAACATTGGGGCTAATTGTTCTTTAAATGTTTGGTAGAATTCACATGTGAATCCATCTGGTCCTGGGGATTTTTTCCTGGGGAGTTGATTAATAGCTTGTTCTATTTCTTTTTATGAAATGGGACTATTTAAGCAATTTATCTCCTCCTCTGTCAATCTAGGGAGCCTATATTTTTGGAGGAAGTCATCCATTTCACTTAAGTTATCAAATTTATTGGCATAAAGTTGGGCAAAGTAACTCCTTATTATTTCTCTAATTTCCTCTTCATTGGTGGAAAGATCCCCCTTTTCATTTGTAAGACTAACAATTTGATTTTCCTCTTTCTTTTTTCTGATCAGATTTACCAAAGGTTTATCTATTTTATTGGCTTTTTCATAAAACCAACTCTTGGTTTTATTTATTAATTCAATAGTTTTTTTTACTTTCAATATTATTGATTTCTCCTTTTAATTTTTGTATTTCAAGTTTAATTTTTGGTTGGGGGTTTTTAATTTGGTCTTTTTCTAGCCTTTTAAGTTGCAAGCCCAATTCATTAATCTTCTCTTTCCCTATTTTCTTCAAATAAGCCTCTAAAGCTATAAAATTTCCCCTTATTACTGCTTTAGCTGCATCCCATAGATTTTGGTATGATGTCTCATCATTGTCATTATCTTGGGTGAAATTATGGTATCTATAATTTGCTGTTTCACCCAGTCATTCTTTAAGATGAGATTCTTCAGTTTCCAATTACTTTTTGGTCTATTTACCCCTAACATTTTACTGAATGTAGCTTTTATTGCATTGTGGTCTGAGAAGAAGGCATTTATTATTTCTGCCTTCCTACATTTAATTTTGAGATCTTTCTGTCCTAATATATGGTCAATTTCTGTATAGGATCCATGAACTGCTGAGAAGAAAGTATATTCCTTTCTATTGCCATTCAGTTTTCTCCAAAGGTCTATCATACCTAGTTTTTCTAATGTTCTATGTACTTTTTAAATTTTTTTCTTGTTTGATTTGTCTAAATCTGAGAGTGCAAGTTTGAGATCTCCCACTATTATAGTTTTATTGTCTATTTCTTTTTGCAACTCTCTTAACTTTTCCTTTAGGAAGTTAGATGCTATACCACTTGGTGCATATATGTTTAATATTGATATGGCTTCATTATTTATGCTACCTTTCAGCAGGATATAGTTTCCTTCCTTATCTCTTGTAATTAGATCAACTTCTGCTTTTGCTTGATCTGAGATAAGGATAGCTACCCCTGCTTTTTTTGCTTTACCTGAAGCATAATAGATTCTGCTCCAACCTTTAACCTTTACTCTATATGTATCTCCCTGCTTTAAGTGTGTTGCCTGTAAACAACATATTGTAGGGTTCTGATTTTTGATCCAGCCTGCTATCCGTCTCCGTTTGATGGGAGCGTTCATCCCATTCACATTTACAGTTAAAATTACTAATTCTGTATTTCGTGCCATCATATTATCCCCAGATTATGCTTTTTCCCTTGACCTCCCTGAACCCCTTCCCCAATATTTAATTTATAGACCCCCCTTGTGACACACAGCCTTCACTTTTTTTTTTTTTAGTATTCCTCCCCCCTCCCTCCACATCCCTTCCCTTATTCTCCTTTTCCTTTTCCCTTTTCCTCTCCCCCCTTTTAATGAGGTGAGAGAAAATTCTCTGAAAAACAAATATGTTAATTATTTACTCTTTGAGCCTCTCCTGATGAGAGTAAGATTCACACAATGATTCTCCCCCTCACTAAGTTCCCTCAGATATGGTGTATTTTCTATGTCTCTTCCTGGGATGTAGTTTCCCTCTTTTTATCCCTTTTTCTGATACTACCCCCTTCCCTTTACTACACCCCCTCATGTTTTTTTTTTCTTTTATATCAGTAAAATCAAATTATCCATGCGTACTTTCTATATACCCACAACAGAGTTGCAGTTCTCAAGGGTTCTGTGTACCTTTTTCTGTTTCTCTTCAGTCTTGTGGATGTAGATCAAATTTTTTGTTTAAGGCTGGTTTTTTTCTTAGAAACATATGGAATTTCTCTATTTCATTGAATGACCATCTTCTTCCATGGAAAAAGATGCTAAACTTAGCTGGGTAGTTCATTCTTGGCTGCAGTCCTTGATCTTTTGCCTTATGGAATATCAGGTTCCAGGCCCTTCTATCTTTTAATGTGGAGGGAGTCAAATCTTGTGTGACCCTTATTGTGGCACCTTGGCATTTAAATTGTTTTTTTCTAGCTGCTTGCAGGATTTTCTCCTTTGTGTGGTAATTCTGCAGCTTAGCCACTATATTCCGTGGTTTTAGGGTCTATTTCAGAAGGAGTTCGATGAATTCTTTCCACATCTACTTTCCATTCTGTTTCAATTATCTCTGGACAGTTCTCTTTGATAATTTCCTGTAAAATAGAATCTAGGCTCTTTTTTTGGTCATAGTTTTCAGGAAGTCCAATGATCCGCAGATTATCTCTCCTAGATCTATTTTCCAGGTCTATAGATTTTCCCAGTAAGTATTTGACATTGTTCTCAAGCTTCTCATTTTTTTTGTTTTGTTTGACTGATTCTTGGGTTCTCAGTGAATCATTCATTTCTATTTGTTTCATCCTGACTTTTAAGGAGTTATTTTCTTCATTCACAGTTTTTAGTTCTTTTTGTAAATGCCCAATTTCGTTTTTAAATGAATTATTTTGCTCTATTGAATTTTTTTCCATTTCCCTAATTTTTTTTTGAGAATTATTTTCTTTTTCCATTTCAGAAATTCTATTTTCTTGGGACTTTCTTATCTTCTCCAATTCAGAAATCCTACTTTCCTGTGATTTTTTTACCTTTTCTAATTCACAAATTTTGTTTCCCTGCATCTCCTGTGAATTCTTTATTTTTTCCAACTCCTATTTCAGGATATTGTTATTTTCTATCATAGCTTCCCTTTCCTTTCCCCATTTTTCTTCAAACTCTCTTAACTTTTTAATAGTCTCTTCTAGGAGAGAGTTATATGATGGGGGGCAGGAATCGTTCCCCTTTAGGTTGTTATCTGCTGACTCTCTGCTGTTAACTTCCTCGGGGTTGGATACCCGCTCTTTCTCTGTATAGAAGGAATCTATGGTTTTTCTGGCTTTTTTGTTCATCCTTAAAAAATCTTTTGGGGTCTGTCCCTGGGGTAGGAAATTATTTATTTACTTCTTTACCAGCTTCCTCCCAGACCAGATGGATGCAGCATCCCCCGCCCCTGAGCTAAGAGAGAGCTCTGGGAAAGAGTTCCCCACCTCCTCCCTGGAAATGCCTCAGAGGTGACTAGCACTGCTGTGCCTTGAGGGCGCTGTGTTTTAGCGGCTTCCCTGAGGTTGAGACTGAACAGCAAAGGCGACTCAAAGACCAGCCTATGGGTCCTGGTGGGGTGTGGATGTGTGCAGCAGGTGACGTGAAAAGCCCCTGCGCTCAAACTGGGAAGTGTCTGCCAGGAACCGCGGTCCCTAGTTCAAAGGTTCCGCTTCTCTGGGACTTCCGTTCCACAGCCTCCAGCCAGCCAAGTCAGGCACTATGAGTTACCGCCCTGCCCACTCTTCAATCTCTTAACTACTCCGAGGTAAAAGCCTGGATTGCCTATGTCCGGGTGCCGAGATCTGCTGAGTCACCCCTGGGATCCGGGAAGATCCAATCTAGTTTTAAATTTTAAAGTGGCTTATATTTCTCCTCTGATCTGCTGTTTTATAAGCAGAGAAGAGCTAACAGCCTGTGCCAGATTCTTTTATGTCAGTGGATTCTCTGATCCCAGAGACCTCCCCAGCGAGACCGGCACAGTGTGCCACTACCCCACAGTCTGCACTGGCCTCTCTTCTTCCTCACCTGGGAGCTAACCTTTCCTGCTGAAATTCCAGATTCTCTTCAGCTGGTAAGTAGTGCTTCCAGTCCTTGTGGATTCTATCAGTCCAAAGCTATTTCTGAGGCTGATTAAATCTAGTTGGTTGTGAGGGAAGAAAGGAGCTTACACAGTGGCATGTATCTTCTCCGCCATCTTGGCTCCGCCCCCCTGCTGGTCATTTCTTACAGAACAATAATATTCTATAACATTCATATACCATAATTCATTCAGCCACCCTGAAATTGATGGACATCCACTCAATTTTCAGTTTCCAGCCACTAAAAAAAAAGGGCTGCCTCAAATAATTTTTTGCACATGTGGTTCCTTTACCCTTCTTGTAAGACCTCTTTGGGATATTAACCCAGTAGTAACACTGCTGGATCAAAGGTGTGCACAGTTTGATTACTTTTTCAGCATAGTTCCAAATTGCTCTCCAGAATTGTTGGATCCGTTTACTATTCCACCAACAATGAATCAGTGTCCCATTTTTCCCATATCCCCTCTAACATTCATCATGATATTTTCCTGTCATCTCAGTCAATCTCACAGTTGTGTGGTAATATTGCAGAGTTGTCTTAATTTGCATTTCTCTGATCAATAATGATTTAGAGCATCTCTTCATATGACTAGAAATTTCTTCATCTGAAAATTGTTCATGTACTTTGACCATTTATCAATTGGCGAATGGCTTAATTTCTTATTAATTTGAGTCAATTATTTATATATTTTGGAAATGAAGCCTTTATCAGAACTGTTGACTGTAAAAATATTTTCCCAGTTTGATGCTTCCATGCTTCCCTTCTAATCTTGTCTGAACTAGTTTTGTTTGTGCAAAACTTACTTAATGTAATCAAAATTATATTTTGTGATCAATAATGATCTCTAATTCTTCTTTAGTCACAAATTCCTTCCTCCTCCACAGGTCTGAGAAGTAAACTAGCCTATGTTCTAATTTATTTATAATATCATTCTTTAATAGTAGCTTTTTAATTACAAAATACATGCAAATGGTAGAACTAAGATGGCAGAATAAAGGCAGGAATTTACCCAACCTCTTCCCTGACTGTTCCAAATTCCTTTAAGTTTTAAAGGATCAGATTCCCAAAATTAGAATATTTTCTAACCAAAGCAAACTTAGAAGCTCTGCAGAAAAGGTCTGTGATACCATGGTGGGAATTTTGTAGATTATTTTCATTATTATGGCAGTTAGAAAGAGGATATGGATGTGAGTTGAAAACAAAGGGATAGGGGGGCTGAGCCAAGATGCCAGAGAAGATACATGTAAACTTTTAAGCTCTCTCTTACCCTCAATACCAACTATTTAATTCAGCCTCAAAAATAACACTGGACTGGTAAAAATCATGAAGATTAGAAACAACAATTTACCAGCTGAAGAGAATCTGGAACTTTGTCAGAAAAGTTGTGTAATAAAGAGAGGGGGAAAAAGATCAGCACAGACAGTGATAGACTAAAGGCTAGCTTACTGTGCCAATAAGAGGCCTCTGGAGTTAGAAAAGCTACTGAGACAGGATTCTGGCATCGGCTGATAGCTCTAGTCTGCTTGCAAAAGATCAGACCCACAGAGAAGTCAAGCCACTTTAAAAAACAACTGCCAGAAACTACCTATAGCTACTGCAAACCAGAAGTGAGACAGCACAAATTGTGGCATATCTTCTGTTGTCCAGAGCTTTTCCTTGGTGTAATTAAGAACCTGCAAGACAATGGGAGGGGGGGAGACACAGCCCAGGGCAACCTCTAATCTCACAGTGGGGGGCTCGGCCCAAGGCAGTGGAACTTCCACAGCAGCAAAACTCCCTCAAAAGTGACTGTGCTTCCCAGGGTAGATACACTTCGTCTGTGCGCTGGGGCTATTTGCCGGTCAGCTGCTAATATCCAAGGCCCCACAGGGGGCTTTGGCCTGGGGTTGTGACACTTTCACTGTTTAGCTTCTAGCCTTAGGGAAGTCGCTAGGCTACACAGCGGGGGCTCTTCACTGGGCACACCTGCAGCCCAGCTCTGAATCACTTCTGGGGGGGAGCACCCTCATACCTTTTCCACCCCATTCACAAGCCGCCTTCCATATTTCTGTTCTGTAGAGGAAGCTGGTAACCCTTACTGAGAAAATAGACCCCACAGATTTTTTAAAATGAGTAAGAAATTGAAGAGAACAATTGACAGCTTGTGTATAGAAAAAGAGCGGATCTCTAACCCTGAGGAAGCTAACAGCAGACAGTCTCCAGATAATACCCTGAAGGGGAATGTTACCTGGCTCCCATCATATAACTCTCTCCTAGAAGAGACTTTTAAAGACCTGAAAAGAGAGTTAGAAAATAAATGAGCAAAGGAAAGAGAAGCTATGCTAGAGAGTAACAATGTCCTGAAATTTGAATTGGAAAATATAAATAATTCACAGGAAATTCAGAGAAATAAAATTTGTGAATTGGAAAAGATTTTAAAAATCACAGGAAAGTAGGATTTCTGAATTGGAAAAAATAAAGAATTCTCAAAGTAGGATTTGTGAATTGGAAAAATAAAACAACTAAAAATAATTAGTGAAATGGAAAAAAAAATCCACTGAACAAAATAATTCATTTAAAAACTCAATTGGACATATACAAAAATAACTTTTTGCAGGTGGACTCCCAAATATTTTATATTTATAATTTTAAATGGAATTGTACTGCCTATCTCTTGCTGCTGGGCTTTGTTGGTGGCACACAGAAGTGCTGATGATATATGGGGGGATTGTTTCATCACTGATCTTATTGGGAATGTTTCTCCTTTATTGAATTATATCTAATATTTAGCTTATGCTAATACTTATCTTTTTAAGGAAAATTCCATTTTATTTTTCTGCTCTCTACATAGGGATTGGTGTTGTATTTTGCCAAATGCTTTTTTAGCATCTATTGAGATAATCATTGATATGGTCAATTATGCAGGTAATTTTCCTAATAGAGAACCAGCTCAGCATTCCTGGTATAAAGCCCACTTTGTCATAGTATATTATCCTGATGTAAGTTCCATTAATTTTTTTGCATCAACATTCATTAGAGAAATTTTTCTAATTTTCCTTCTCGATTTGGCCCTTCTTTGTTTAGGTATCAGTACCATATTCAAAAAGAGTTTATGAGTGGAAAAAAATTAAGCCCTATATTATACATATATTTTCTATTGAATGACTAATAATAAAACTAAATTAATATCTAAGTTTATTAATAATGCCTTTTGATGCCAGCAACTTCAAAAAAATATTTCTTGATTTCTTTGTATTATCTGTAGTTCCTTATTCCTCATTTACTTCATTTTTTTGAAATACAGTTTTGATGTTATTTCAGATGCAGCAGTTGGAAAAATCTATAACTAAAAGTGATGATGGTATGTTCAAATGATTCATCAATAAAATGTCATAGTTTAATGCCATATATGATTTGTAAATATACTTAAAAAAAATCCCACTATGGTGCTGTTCCAGTGCCACCTCCCTCCTCTGTGAAGTGATCATGAATTCTTCTATGCAGGCATTCCTTACTTTCCAGATGTGACAGATAAACCCAGATGTGTTATCACTGAGTATATTCACATTATCTTTAGGGGCATAGCTTTACAGTCAGAATAAAGGTCCAACTCTAACTCTATTAGGTGAGTAAAAGTCATGTTATTTCAGATACAGTAGGCGATGGGAAACTCTGTAGCTAAAAGTGATAATGGTATGTTCAAATGATTGATAAGTAAAATGTCACAGTTTATGCTCTATCTGATTTGTAAATATACTTTTAAAATCCCCCTAAAGTGCTATTTTAATGCCACATCACTCCACTTCATGGTGAAGTGACCATGGATTATGCTATGCAGGCATTCCTTACTTTCCTGCTGCGAGGGATAATCACAGATGTAATATGAGTGAGCATATTCACATACTCTTTAGGGCCATAGCTTTACAGTCAGAATAAAGGTTCAACTCTCACTCAGGTGAATATGTCATGTTAATATATTTAAGGAAGAAGAAGAAGAGGAGGAGGAGGAAAAGGAGGAGGAGGAGCAGCAAACTGACATTTTTACAGGACTTTTAAATTTGCATTTTGAATGTATTGTCTGATTTGAACTTCAAAACAACTCTGTATGATAGATGACCTCCAGAAAACAACAAAACACTTCCTATGAAATATATAGTCCATGACCATTTCCATGATTTTCATACTCGGAATTCCTTGTTATGATGAATCATTACTGCCAACACAAAAAAATACACATACACACATGTATAAATTGCCTTTTCTTCTTTTTTCCACAGCTATTTCTGAGCTTCCATCTACATCTCACTGGGCTTCACCAAAAAGATGCACTAGAAGGCCAAATCTGAATTGGGATCCAGTTTCCACGCCGACTCAGGAATACTTAAGAAATTTAAAGAAAAATTATGAGCATTAATAAAAGAAGAAATAATGTACATTGAGCTTTGAGGAATAATTCATTTGGACCCTTACTTTATTCCAATCACACTCAATTTGATCAAAATGATCACAATCATAGCAAAGCTTTGTATGTAAGACCCAAGAGTGTGACCTGCAGAATCTATGTTAACTTGCTTAATTATAGGAATTTAACTAGAGGTCCTCCACCATTGTTTTTCCTTTTCATAGTGACCAAGCCCAATGTGGCAGAAATAATAATAACTTGGAAAGTCCCCCCCCCAAAATTCTTTTACCTTTGAATTAATCACTGGTTTAATAAGAGCAGGTGACCATCTTACATCACCCAATTCATAACTTGTATCATTTTCTCACACCCATTTGTGGGATATTTCTTACTTTCACCCACCTTGTGACCCTACTGATATGATTTCACTTATTTTAACTAACTTATCACATGTAAATCAGTGGCATTATTCAGTATCTATTATACCTGTTCTTGAATGTCCAGACATCTAGCCTTATAAAAATCAAACCCTAGAAGGAGAAGGAATCTCAGATTGTGGAGAGGAGCTGAGGTCCTCTTCATTAGAACTGTGGACCCTTTAAGTCAGTGCCCGTGGCTCAGAGTTTGACCTTAGGCTCTTCTTCTGTAGATGGGATACTTTTAATTTCCACAGCAGCTCTGGTGAAATATTAATGCATGGAACACAGCCCTCTTGACCAATCCCTGCAAGAAGCCAAAAAGGAAGTGCTCACAAGGTGGCATTTTCATGGAGGGATCACCTATGGACACTGGCCCCTTTCTATCTGCACACATACTCTCTGAGCCTGAGATAAGTCCTTATCAAGATTAGAGAGTCTTCTTTGATTAATCCCAAGTTCATTTTCTTTTAAGAAGGGTCCTTATTTATCTCAGTTCATAACTGGTGGACCACTCACATTCTATTTTTATAAAGATTATGTGGCCCTGATTTTTAAATTTTAAATGTACACTATTAGTTATTTTCCTCTACTTTTCTTACTTTCATTTTTCTAAGTTTGGGGAAGAGTTTTAGCAATGGAATTGCTAGTTCTCCACTTTCAGCTAGCTAGCCAATTAGCTAATTTTAAAAATTTGTATTGATTAGGTTAAAATCTTTTTTTTTTACCTTTAAATTCATTTAACGAGAAGTAATCATTCTTATCAGTAAAAAATCATATTTCTAATTATAAATACACTTCTAAATATAAAAAGATAAATTAAGCAGATATTTTTGCAGATTTATTTTTTTTTGTCTACTTAGTTAATTACATGCTACAGAAAGGGAAGGAATATCCACCTGCTACTGCTCTGTTCTTGATTAAATTTTCAGTGTAGCCAGTTTTCTACAAGTGTTCTATGCTGCAGGTTTTCATATATTTTTAGAAAAAGATATTCTAAACCATGGAACATAAAGTTGCTTGAGATCCTGTCACAGAAAAGACTCTGGACAGGTAGTAATGTACAAGCCCACAATGCATGATTCTTCTACTTTGTCTTACTCTGTACAGTTCACATTACCACATAACAAAAGACAGCTTCTTTGAATTATGTTTATGGTATGAAATGAGACTGGAGACAATGTGCCACCTCTCCAGCATTGAGGATTGAGAGTTTTTATGCTTTTTTAAATGCTCCATAGCAAAATCATGCCTGACTATATCCATCTAAGGAGAAGTAGATACTTTGTTCTGTAGGAATTGAGCTGACTTTTTCTGACCCTCCACTACATGGAAACATGTCTAGAAATTCCTTTAACCTTCATAATATGGCATGACATTTTTAGCTTAGCTACATTTTACTGGGGATAGAAATGTAAGAATCATATTCATCGCTCATAAAATTATTAATAGGTACCCGGTATGCATTGTGCTATATACATAATTATTCTAAAATTCATCAGGGGATAGAGGGAACTCAACTTCTTAGTTTTTGTAGCCAAGTAAACACTAGGTCCTAGTCAGTTGAAAAGGCTGGATACAGAACTGAACATTACAATAAGAAATCATATATTTAAAAATGACTTCTGATACACATTGGCTAGTAGGTTTTATATAGGGTACTTAACATTTTAAAGCTTCAAGATTATAACTCACTAAGAATATAATTTGTAGGGAAATTGCCTGTTTAGTGGAGGTAACTTGTAGCACTATGAGTTCCAAGCAAATGGAATCTCATATCTAGGTAAATGTATCTAATTCAAAAGAAATCTGGCAGCATCTTCTTGGATAGATTGGAGAAAATAAATTTTGGAAAATGATTATTAATCAAATAATACAATAATGTATTCAGTGAAATGGGATAGAAAAAAGTTAAATTCACTGCTCATATCATTGTCTTTAGATTATATTTTGGGAGAGAAGATCAGAAGAAATAATATGCATTGTACATCTTAATTTTAGTTTTTGTTTTTAGCTTCTCTTCCCAGGAAGTCTTGAAAAGAGAAAATATACTGGCTTGCATCAGCTTTTTTCTAATAGGGATGTAGAGGTCTGTATAAAAAGGACATTATTGTAGGACCTCTTACCTAGGGAGCAGAGCTAGAACTCTGTCATACAAAAGAGAGCAGTCTCTGGATCTACCCCGACTAAACTGTTTATTCCATGTCATGCTGAATGTGGCAGTGCTATATCTACAAACGTTACAAGTGTGAGGAGTATGTTGAGAAAGGTAAAAGAAATGCAGTATTTTTCAATCTACTTACATAAAAAAACTCAGAGCAATTATGTCAGTTTGTTCTTTCTGTTTATAATATTGCAAGAGAGATTTTGCTCTGTCAATGTGAAGCAGCCGGCTAACGAAAAGGTTAATGTAGCCAAATCACTGACAGATATCTATGACTTTAAGAACTCTTTCTACCCACAGAACCTTGATACTTAAGACATTTATCTATAGCATAATTCCATGTGAATCATAGGTGATTGTCAGGTCCCAAAAAACAGACTGTAGCAAAATTTCATAAAGAATACTTTCATAATTAGTACATGTATATGTCATATATTATTTGTGTTTTAATTGTATTTTACTTCTATATGAAATAGTGGAGGAAAATTCCTCAGAAGAATCTGTAAACAGGTAAGGTTCATAGCAGGATAATATTTTAATTAATCCTCATGGTCCATTCTTCAAACTGTTTTTTCTATCCGAGGCTAACACTATTCTCATGCCACTGAAAAAACATATCTTCAGTTTAACCTATTTTCACTATCAGAGTAACTCATGTTTTTACTTCATATTCTTGCACAGAATTAGTTTTAGTAAATTCCTTATGTATATGTGTGTATTCACACATGATATGCATATATACATATTCACAAAAAAACAGTTACAAATACAAAGTAAAATTGTGCAAATAAACATATAGAAATGTAAACATAGGTACAGCACATATGCATATAATTTTGTGTACATATGTTATATAAAATCTGCAAATCGCATATTTTATATATATATATATATATATACATATATGTATATATATATATATATATATATATATATATATATATATATATATATATATATATATATATATATATATATATATATATATATATATATATATATATACACACATGTATAAGTATGCAAATGTGTGATTGGCAACTGTTTTGGGGAGTTGCCTACTATGAAGGATCAAGAAACTTGCTTGGGCTTACAAAACCAATATGTGAAAATAGTAAAATTTGAATGCATTATTTTTACTCCAAGATTTATTCTATATTTATGATAACCTAATATAACTATTAAGAAAAATTTTATTAGATGAGTAAAGAATGAAGAAGCTTTGTTCTTCCATATGGCCACACCATCCTGAGAGATAGATCCTTGCAAAAACTTTTAATGCACATCTATAGTGCAAATATGTGTCCTCTTACACTTGTGGAAATTCATCTAAGTGATCAGGCAAAGGAGGTATCAATGCGAGATAGGGATTAGTTACTCGACCAGGATCCTAAGTCAAGCTAGGAAACAGTATTGGAAATTTCTCAGCCAGAAGAGCAGCAAGAGAAAGAAAAGGCAGAAATGTTTGCTGAGTGATTTCTGCTTGGAATTCTTGTGGGAAACAGTGGTAGAAATCTGCTTGCTACTTTGAGACTTGTACAGAAATATTCTAGTTCCCAATTAGAGGTCTCTGGGAAGAGGTGGCAAGTCTATTAAAAGAACACAATGTCTCTGGAAGTTCTAGTGAAGCAAACGGACATTACAAAGCATTAACTGTAAAGGTCTGCATTAGGAAAGATTAAAGAAGGGCTGGGAGTAAGGGAGAAATGAAGGAAGATTTAGGGAAGGATCAGGGAGATGTCTAGGTGAGAACAAATTTATATTTGTCTACAAGAATAGCTGCATGAGATATAATGCCATGATTGCCTGTCTTAGATATACTAACAAGGCAGACATAAAAAAACGAACCTCTTTGTGTATGTGATTATTCTTGATAACTCCCATGGACTTGTTTCAGCATTTACATTATTCCTGATAATTTTTCTCTTTTAGCATTCACCTTTTAAAGCTGTTTTAAAGTTTAAAGTCACACAATCGTCTAGAAAAGGGAAGCAGGAGAAGGATATGAACTCAAGAAGAAGATAATGAAATGTGAAGATAATTTGGAATACTAAATTCTAAAGAATTTTGAAAAAGGCCAAAAATTTGAAAGATAATAATAAATTCAGGAAGCTTTAAGAAATGTATTTGACTTGAGCTGGAGGAGAAAGATTCCATCTTTAGGAGGAAAAGGATGTAAGCACAAAGAGTAGTTATTGGAAGAATTGAAAGTAGACATAAGGAGGAAGAAGAGATGGAATCCAATTGAAAGAGGAGGAGAAGACATGTTAAAAGATAAGAATAGGTATTTCACCAACATCACCCACCTCAAAACAAAATAAAGTCAAAATGGAGAGATGGTTTGGGCATAAATGATGATATGATAAATACATTAGGAGATACATTGATTACATTAAATTAAAAAGGTTTTGTGCAAACAAAACAAGCAGAAATAAATCTTTACTGGCAATATTTCTGATAAAGGTCCCATTTCTAAAATTATATAAAGAACTGTGTCACATTTATGAGAATATAAGTTATTCCTCAATTGATAAATGATAAAATTTTCAGATAACAAAATTAAAACATTTATAATTAAAGTATGTTAATTAAATATTAAATTAATATTTTATTTATAATTAAAACGTATATATGAAAAAATGCTCTAAATCACTATTGATTACAGAAATGCAAATTAAAACTCTGAGATACCACCTCACACCTTATTGCATCTTTTTTTAACATCTTCTCTTGGAATTTGAATTCTATAATACTTGGTGCTTATATATTTAGTATTGATAGTGGTTCATTATCTATAGGAACCTTTAGTAAAATAGTTTCCTTACTCATCTGTTTTAATTAGATCTATCTTAACTTTTACTTGATCTGAGATCAGAATTACTACCCCTGCTCTTTTTACTCCATCTAAAGCATAATAGATTCTGCTCCAAGCCATTACCTTTCCTCTGTATATACAGCTCTGCTTTAGATGTGTTTTTTATAAACATATTGTAGGATTCTGTCCTTTAATCCGGTCTGCTGTCTGCTTCTGTTTTATGGGGGAGTTCCTTCCATTCCCATTCCAATTCACAGTTAAAATAACTAATTCTATATTTCCTGATGTTTAAAGTATAAAGTATTTGGGAATCCATCTACCAAAGAAAAGTCAGGAATTATATGAGAAAAATTACAAAACACTTGCCACAAAAATAAAATCAGATTTAAATAATTGGAAAGACATTCAATGCTCTTGGATAGGCCGAGCGAATATAATAAAGAGGACAATACTCCACAAACTAATCTATTTATTTAGTGCTATAATCAGACTCCCAAGAAACTATTTTAATGACCTAGAAAAAATAACAACAAAATTCATATGGAAGAATAAAAGGTCGAGAATTGCAAGAGAACTAATGAAATAAAAGTCAGAGGAAGGTGGTCTAAGTGTACCTGATCTAAAGCTATATTATATAGCAGCAGTCACCAAAACCATTTGGTACTGGCTAAGAAATAGAATGGTAGATAAGTGGAACAGATTAGATACAAAGGACAAAAAAGGGTACATCTATAGCAATCTAATCTTTGACAAACCCAAAGATACCAACATTAGGTACAAAAATTCATTATTCGGAAGAAACTGTTGGGAAAACTGGAAATTAGTATGGCAGAAATTAGATATGGACCCACACTTAACACCATATACCAAGATAAGATCAAAACGGGTCCATGATTTAGGCATAAAGAATGAGATCATAAATAGATTAGAGGAACAGGGAATAGTCTACCTCTCAGACCTGTGGAGGAGGAAGGAATTTATGAGCAGAGGAGAATTAGAGATCATTATTGATCACAAAATAGATTTTGATTACATCAAACTAAAAAGTTTCTGTACAAACAATACTAATGCAAACAATTTTAGAAGGGAAGTAACAAATTGGGAAAATATTTTTAAAAGTAAAGGTTCTGACAAAGGTCTCATTTCCAAAATATATAGAGAACTGACCCTAATAATTAATGTGCAACAAGAAAATGGTATTTATACACATATATTGTATCTAGGTTATATTGTAACACATGTAAAATGTATGGGATTACCTGCCATCGGAGGGAGGGAGTGGAGGGAGGGAGGGGAGGGGATAATTTGGAAAAATGAATTAAAAAAAATGAGGGAAATGGAAAAAATTCAATAGAGCAAAATAATTCATTTAAAAACTCAATTGGCCATATACAAAAAGAACTAAAAACTGTGAATGAAGAAAATAACTCCTTAAGGATAATAATACCATCTACTTCCCAGAATAGTTGTGAGAATCAAATGAAAAAAAGAATTGTAAAGCTCTTTTTTTAAAAAATTTTTTATTTTATATATATATTTTTTATAATATTATCCCTTGTATTCATTTTTCCAAATTACCCCCCCTCCCTCTATTCCCTCCCCCCGATGACAGGCAATCCCATACATTTTACATGTGTTACAATATAGTCTAGATACAATACATGTGTGTGAATATCATTTTCTTGTTGCACAATAAACATTAGAATCCGAAGGTACATGCAACCTGGGCAGATAGATATTAGTGCTAACAATTTACATTCACTTCCCAGTGTTTCTTCTCTGGGTGTAGCTACCTCTGTCCATCATTGATCAACTGGAAGTGAGTTGGATCTTCTTTATGTTGAAGATTTCCACTTCCATCAGAATACATCCTCATACAGTATTGTTGTTGAAGTGTACAGTGATCTTCTGGTTCTGCTCATTTCACTCAGCATCAGTTGATTTAAGTCTCTCCAGGCCTCTCTGTATTCCTCCTGCTGGTCATTTCTTACAGAGCAATAATATTCCATAACCTTCATATACCACAGTTTACCCAAACATTCTCCAACTGATGGACATCCATTCATCT